>NW_027212009.1:5000-15000 GCF_036971445.1 Narcine bancroftii
CGTCCGTTTGGTTGACGAGTTGCCCGGCACTTCTGCTTAACTAATTGCCGTTCGTAGGTCAGCTTGGTTTACGGGTTGCCCCACGAAAGCTTGATGCACGAGTTGCCTGTCCGTCTGGTTCACGAGTTGCCCCACGTCTGCCTGGTTCACGAATTGCCCCACGTCCGTTTGGTTCATGAGTTGCCCAGTCCTTCTGGTGCATTGCCGTTCGTAGGTTAGCTTGGTTTACGAGTTGCTCCACGAAAGCTTGATTCACGAGTTCCCTGGCCGTCTGGTTCACGAGTTGCCCCACGTCTGCTTGCTTCACGAGTTGCCCCACGTCCGTTTGGTTGACGAGTTGCCCGGCACTTCTGCTTAACTAATTGCCGTTCGTAGGTCAGCTTGGTTTACGGGTTGCCCCACGAAAGCTTGATGCACGAGTTGCCTGTCCGTCTGGTTCACGAGTTGCCCCACGTCTGCCTGGTTCACGAATTGCCCCACGTCCGTTTGGTTCATGAGTTGCCCAGTCCTTCTGGTGCATTGCCGTTCGTAGGTTAGCTTGGTTTACGAGTTGCTCCACGAAAGCTTGATTCACGAGTTGCCTGGCCGTCTGGTTCACGAGTTGCCCCACGTCTGCCTGGTTCACGAATTGCCCCACGTCCATTTGGTTCATGAGTTGCCCAGTCCTTCAGGTGCATTGCCGTTCGTACGTCAGCTTGGTTTACGAATTGCTCCAGGAAAGCTTGATTCACGAGTTCCCTGGCCGTCTGGTTCACGAGTTGCCCCACGTCTGCTTGGTTCACGAGTTGCCCCACGTTCGTTTGGTTGACGAGTTGCCCGGCCCTTCTGCTTAACTAATTGCCGTTCGTAGGTCAGCTTGGTTTACGAGTTGCTCCACGAAAGCTTGATTCACGAGTTCCCTGGCCGTCTGGTTCACGAGTTGCCCCAGGTCTGCTTGCTTCACTAATTGCTCCACGTCCATTTGGTTGACGAGTTGCCCGGCACTTCTGCTTAACTAATTGCCGTTCGTAGGTCAGCTTGGTTTACGGGTTGCCCCACGAAAGCTTGACTCACGAGTTGCCTGTCCGTCTGGTTCACGAGTTGCCCCACGTCTGCCTGGTTCACGAATTGCCCCACGTCCGTTTGGTTCATGAGTTGCCCAGTCCTTCTGGTGCATTGCCGTTCGTAGGTCAGCTTGGTTTACGAGTTACTCCACGAAAGCTTGATTCACGAGTTCCCTGGCCGTCTGGTTCACGAGTTGCCCCACGTCTGCTTGCTTCACTAATTGCTCCACGTCCATTTGGTTGACGAGTTGCCCGGCACTTCTGCTTAACTAATTGCCGTTCGTAGGTCAGCTTGGTTTACGAGTTGCCCCACGAAAGCTTGATTCACGAGTTGCCTGTCCGTCTGGTTCACGAGTTGCCCCACGTCTGCCTGGTTCACGAATTGCCCCACGTCCATTTGGTTCATGAGTTGCCCAGTCCTTCTGGTGAATTGCCGTTCGTACGTCAGCTTGGTTTACGAGTTGCTCCACGAAAGCTTGATTCACGAGTTCCCTGGCCGTCTGGTTCACGAGTTGCCCCACGTCTGCTTGGTTCACGAATTGCCCCACGTCCATTTGGTTGACGAGTTGCCCGGCCCTTCTGCTTAACTAATTGCCGTTCGTAGGTCAGCTTGGTTTACGAATTGCTCCAGGAAAGCTTGATTGACGAGTTCCCTGGCCGTCTGGTTCACGAGTTGCCCCACGTCTGCTTGGTTCACGAGTTGCCTGTCCGACTGGTTCACGAGTTGCCCCAGGTCTGCCTGGTTCACGAATTGCCCCACGTCCGTTTGGTTCATGAGTTGCCCAGTCCTTCTGGTGCATTGCCGTTCGTAGGTCAGCTTGGTTTACGAGTTGCTCCACGAAAGCTTGATTCACGAGTTCCCTGGCCGTCTGGTTCACGAGTTGCCACAGGTCTGCTTGCTTCACTAATTGCTCCACGTCCATTTGGTTGACGAGTTGCCCGGCACTTCTGCTTAACTAATTGCCGTTCGTAGGTCAGCTTGGTTTACGGGTTGCCCCACGAAAGCTTGATGCACGAGTTGCCTGTCCGTCTGGTTCACGAGTTGCCCCACGTCTGCCTGGTTCACGAATTGCCCCACGTCCGTTTGGTTCATGAGTTGCCCAGTCCTTCTGCTGCATTGCCGTTCGTAGGTTAGCTTGGTTTACGAGTTGCTCCACGAAAGCTTGATTCACGAGTTCCCTGGCCGTCTGGTTCACGAGTTGCCCCACGTCTGCTTGCTTCACGAGTTGCCCCACGTCCGTTTGGTTGACGAGTTGCCCGGCACTTCTGCTTAACTAATTGCCGTTCGTAGGTCAGCTTGGTTTACGGGTTGCCCCACGAAAGCTTGACGCACGAGTTGCCTGTCCGTCTGGTTCACGAGTTGCCCCACGTCTGCCTGGTTCACGAATTGCCCCACGTCCGTTTGGTTCATGAGTTGCCCAGTCCTTCTGGTGCATTGCCGTTCGTAGGTTAGCTTGGTTTACGAGTTGCTCCACGAAAGCTTGATTCACGAGTTCCCTGGCCGTCTGGTTCACGAGTTGCCCCACGTCTGCTTGCTTCACGAGTTGCCCCACGTCCGTTTGGTTGACGAGTTGCCCGGCACTTCTGCTTAACTAATTGCCGTTCGTAGGTCAGCTTGGTTTACGGGTTGCCCCACGAAAGCTTGATGCACGAGTTGCCTGTCCGTCTGGTTCACGAGTTGCCCCACGTCTGCCTGGTTCACGAATTGCCCCACGTCCGTTTGGTTCATGAGTTGCCCAGTCCTTCTGGTGCATTGCCGTTCGTAGGTTAGCTTGGTTTACGAGTTGCTCCACGAAAGCTTGATTCACGAGTTCCCTGGCCGTCTGGTTCACGAGTTGCCCCACGTCTGCTTGCTTCACGAGTTGCCCCACGTCCGTTTGGTTGACGAGTTGCCCGGCACTTCTGCTTAACTAATTGCCGTTCGTAGGTCAGCTTGGTTTACGGGTTGCCCCACGAAAGCTTGATGCACGAGTTGCCTGTCCGTCTGGTTCACGAGTTGCCCCACGTCTGCCTGGTTCACGAATTGCCCCACGTCCGTTTGGTTCATGAGTTGCCCAGTCCTTCTGGTGCATTGCCGTTCGTAGGTTAGCTTGGTTTACGAGTTGCTCCACGAAAGCTTGATTCACGAGTTGCCTGTCCGTCTGGTTCACGAGTTGCCCCACGTCTGCCTGGTTCACGAATTGCCCCACGTCCATTTGGTTCATGAGTTGCCCAGTCCTTCAGGTGCATTGCCGTTCGTACGTCAGCTTGGTTTACGAATTGCTCCAGGAAAGCTTGATTCACGAGTTCCCTGGCCGTCTGGTTCACGAGTTGCCCCACGTCTGCTTGGTTCACGAGTTGCCCCACGTTCGTTTGGTTGACGAGTTGCCCGGCCCTTCTGCTTAACTAATTGCCGTTCGTAGGTCAGCTTGGTTTACGAGTTGCTCCACGAAAGCTTGATTCACGAGTTCCCTGGCCGTCTGGTTCACGAGTTGCCCCAGGTCTGCTTGCTTCACTAATTGCTCCACGTCCATTTGGTTGACGAGTTGCCCGGCACTTCTGCTTAACTAATTGCCGTTCGTAGGTCAGCTTGGTTTACGGGTTGCCCCACGAAAGCTTGACTCACGAGTTGCCTGTCCGTCTGGTTCACGAGTTGCCCCACGTCTGCCTGGTTCACGAATTGCCCCACGTCCGTTTGGTTCATGAGTTGCCCAGTCCTTCTGGTGCATTGCCGTTCGTAGGTCAGCTTGGTTTACGAGTTACTCCACGAAAGCTTGATTCACGAGTTCCCTGGCCGTCTGGTTCACGAGTTGCCCCACGTCTGCTTGCTTCACTAATTGCTCCACGTCCATTTGGTTGACGAGTTGCCCGGCACTTCTGCTTAACTAATTGCCGTTCGTAGGTCAGCTTGGTTTACGAGTTGCCCCACGAAAGCTTGATTCACGAGTTGCCTGTCCGTCTGGTTCACGAGTTGCCCCACGTCTGCCTGGTTCACGAATTGCCCCACGTCCATTTGGTTCATGAGTTGCCCAGTCCTTCTGGTGAATTGCCGTTCGTACGTCAGCTTGGTTTACGAGTTGCTCCACGAAAGCTTGATTCACGAGTTCCCTGGCCGTCTGGTTCACGAGTTGCCCCACGTCTGCTTGGTTCACGAATTGCCCCACGTCCATTTGGTTGACGAGTTGCCCGGCCCTTCTGCTTAACTAATTGCCGTTCGTAGGTCAGCTTGGTTTACGAATTGCTCCAGGAAAGCTTGATTGACGAGTTCCCTGGCCGTCTGGTTCACGAGTTGCCCCACGTCTGCTTGGTTCACGAGTTGCCTGTCCGACTGGTTCACGAGTTGCCCCAGGTCTGCCTGGTTCACGAATTGCCCCACGTCCGTTTGGTTCATGAGTTGCCCAGTCCTTCTGGTGCATTGCCGTTCGTAGGTCAGCTTGGTTTACGAGTTGCTCCACGAAAGCTTGATTCACGAGTTCCCTGGCCGTCTGGTTCACGAGTTGCCACAGGTCTGCTTGCTTCACTAATTGCTCCACGTCCATTTGGTTGACGAGTTGCCCGGCACTTCTGCTTAACTAATTGCCGTTCGTAGGTCAGCTTGGTTTACGGGTTGCCCCACGAAAGCTTGATGCACGAGTTGCCTGTCCGTCTGGTTCACGAGTTGCCCCACGTCTGCCTGGTTCACGAATTGCCCCACGTCCGTTTGGTTCATGAGTTGCCCAGTCCTTCTGCTGCATTGCCGTTCGTAGGTTAGCTTGGTTTACGAGTTGCTCCACGAAAGCTTGATTCACGAGTTCCCTGGCCGTCTGGTTCACGAGTTGCCCCACGTCTGCTTGCTTCACGAGTTGCCCCACGTCCGTTTGGTTGACGAGTTGCCCGGCACTTCTGCTTAACTAATTGCCGTTCGTAGGTCAGCTTGGTTTACGGGTTGCCCCACGAAAGCTTGACGCACGAGTTGCCTGTCCGTCTGGTTCACGAGTTGCCCCACGTCTGCCTGGTTCACGAATTGCCCCACGTCCGTTTGGTTCATGAGTTGCCCAGTCCTTCTGGTGCATTGCCGTTCGTAGGTTAGCTTGGTTTACGAGATGCTCCACGAAAGCTTGATTCACGAGTTCCCTGGCCGTCTGGTTCACGAGTTGCCCCACGTCTGCTTGCTTCACGAGTTGCCCCACGTCCGTTTGGTTGACGAGTTGCCCGGCACTTCTGCTTAACTAATTGCCGTTCGTAGGTCAGCTTGGTTTACGGGTTGCCCCACGAAAGCTTGATGCACGAGTTGCCTGTCCGTCTGGTTCACGAGTTGCCCCACGTCTGCCTGGTTCACGAATTGCCCCACGTCCGTTTGGTTCATGAGTTGCCCAGTCCTTCTGGTGCATTGCCGTTCGTAGGTTAGCTTGGTTTACGAGTTGCTCCACGAAAGCTTGATTCACGAGTTGCCTGTCCGTCTGGTTCACGAGTTGCCCCACGTCTGCCTGGTTCACGAATTGCCCCACGTCCATTTGGTTCATGAGTTGCCCAGTCCTTCAGGTGCATTGCCGTTCGTACGTCAGCTTGGTTTACGAATTGCTCCAGGAAAGCTTGATTCACGAGTTCCCTGGCCGTCTGGTTCACGAGTTGCCCCACGTCTGCTTGGTTCACGAGTTGCCTGTCTGACTGGTTCACGAGTTGCCCCACGTCTGCTTGGTTCACGAATTGCCCCACGTCCATTTGGTTGACGAGTTGCCCGGCCCTTCTGCTTAACTAATTGCCGTTCGTAGGTCAGCTTGGTTTACGAATTGCTCCACGAAAGCTTGATTGACGAGTTCCCTGGCCGTCTGGTTCACGAGTTGCCCCACGTCTGCTTGGTTCACGAGTTGCCTGTCTGACTGGTTCACGAGTTGCCCCACGTCTGCTTGGTTCACGAGTTGCCGCACGTCTGCTTGGTTTTCGAATTGCCACACGTCCATTTGGTTCATGAGTTGCCCAGTCCTTCTGGTGAATTGACGTTCGTACGTCAGCTTGGTTTACGAGTTGCTCCACGAAAGCTTGATTCACGAGTTCCCTGGCCGTCTGGTTGACGAGTTGCCACAGGTCTGCTTGCTTCACTAATTGCTCCACGTCCATTTGGTTGACGAGTTGCCCGGCACTTCTGCTTAACTAATTGCCGTTCGTAGGTCAGCTTGGTCCACGAGTTGCCCCACGTCTGCTTGGTTCACGAGTTGCCGCACGTCTGCTTGGTTTTCGAATTGCCACACGTCCATTTGGTTCATGAGTTGCCCAGTCCTTCTGGTGCATTGCCGTTCGTAGGTTAGCTTGGTTTACGAGTTGCTCCACGAAAGCTTGATTCACGAGTTCCCTGGCCGTCTGGTTCACGAGTTGCCCCACGTCTGCTTGGTTCACGAGTTGCCCTACGTCCGTTTGGTTGACGAGTTGCCCGGCACTTCTGCTTAACTAATTGCCGTTCGTAGGTCAGCTTGGTTTACGGGTTGCCCCACGAAAGCTTGATTCACGAGTTGCCTGTCCGTCTGGTTCACGAGTTGCCCCACGTCTGCCTGGTTCACGAATTGCCCCACGTCCATTTGGTTCATGAGTTGCCCAGTCCTTCTGGTGCATTGCCGTTCGTAGGTTAGCTTGGTTTACGAGTTGCTCCACGAAAGCTTGATTCACGAGTTCCCTGGCCGTCTGGTTCACGAGTTGCCCCACGTCTGCTTGGTTCACGAGTTGCCCCACGTCCGTTTGGTTGACGAGTTGCCCGGCCCTTCTGCTTAACTAATTGCCGTTCGTAGGTCAGCTTGGTTTACGAATTGCTCCAGGAAAGCTTGATTGACGAGTTCCCTGGCCGTCTGGTTCACGAGTTGCCCCACGTCTGCTTGGTTCACGAGTTTCCCCACGTCCGTTTGGTTGACGAGTTGCTCGGCCCTTCTGCTTAACTAATTGCCGTTCGTAGCTGAGTTTGGTTTACGAGTTGTCCGGTATGGTTATTAACGAAGAGACTGGAAGTCGTATGGGGTCGGATCCACGGAGTTCGGCCGACCAGGTCGCTCCCTTTTCGGTAGGACTTCCGGAGCCCGTGCCGCCGATCATCAACTTGCATTTTCTGCACGGGGGGATTGGCGGACTCTCCGGAGATTTCAGGTGCCGTGTTTTGAACTCGGTGACCGGTGGCCAGGGGCCGACCACGACCGCTTCGGGAGAGCTGCGGTGTCTGCCCTCTCCCTGCCGTTAGGTCAGAGAGTCAGCCTCGCCGCCAGTTGAGTCTTGGCACTCAGCTGAACGATTTGCCCTCCGCCCGGTTGAGATTCTGGGTTGCCCGGAAGTCGGATGGGGTTGGATCCGCGGCGTGCGGCCGACCAGGTCGCTCCCTTTTCGGTAGGACCTCCGGATCCAGAGCCGCCGATCATCAACTTGCATTTTCTGCACGGGGGGATTGGCGGACTCTCCGGAGATTTCAGGTGCCGTGTTTTGAACTCGGTGACCGTTGGCCAGGGGCCGACTACGACCGATTCGGGGGAGCTCCGGTGTCTGCCCTCTCCCCTCCGGCGGGGCAGAGAGTGGCCCTTGCCGCAAGTGGAGGCTTGGCACTCTGCTGAACGATTTGCCCTCCGCCGGCTTGAGATTCTGGGTTGCCCGGAAGTCCGATGGGGTCGGATCCGCGGCGTGCGGCCGACCAGGTCGCTCCCTTTTCGGTAGGACCTCCGGATCCCGAGCCGCCGATCATCAACTTGCATTTTCTGCACGGGGGGATTGGCGGACTCTCCGGAGATTTCAGGTGCCGTGTTTTGAACTCGGTGACCGGTGGCCAGGGGCCGACTACGACCGATTCGGGGGAGCTCCGGTGTCTGCCCTCTCCCCTCCGGCGGGGCAGAGAGGGGCCCTTGCCGCCAGTGGAGGCTTGGCACTCTGCTGAACGATTTGCCCTCCGCCGGTTTGAGATTCTGGGTTGCCCGGAAGTCCGATGGGGTAGGATCCGCGGCGAGCGGCCGACCAGGTCGCTCCCTTTTCGGTAGGACCTCCGGAGTCCGATCCGCCGATCATCAACTTGCAATTTCTGCACGGGGGGATTGGCGGACTCTCCGGAGATTACAGGGGCCGTGTTTTGAACTCGGTGACCGGTGACCGGTGGCCAGGGGCCGACCACGACCGCTTCGTGGGAGCCCCGTGGCACCTCTTCTTGGTCGGCTCGTGAACTCGGGGAGCTCCGGTGTTTCCCTTTTCCCCGCAAGAATGGCAAAGTCCTAAAAGAAACCTAAGTCCGGTCGCGGAAGTCCCGATCGTATCGGATTCAAGGGTGTCTTACCGGCCACAGTGCTCAACTGACGGTCATGCTTCCGACAGTCGGCCCGCTTGGCAATGGCTTGCTCCTGCCAGCCCGCCAGTTAACAAGTTCCCCACGGAAGTCCATGAAGTTAACATCGGATGGCTCAGGCCGGCCTCACGAGACTTCGGCCGGTGGGACCTCCGCGCGGTCGCCCGCCGACGTCGCATTTGCATTTCTGGTACGGGCACTCCCGGTCATGGTTCACGAGTTGCCGCTGGAGGCTCTGATGAGGGTCCGATTTTCGACGTGAACCCGGGCTGAGATGCAGCATCCGCGGTCGACCCTCCGCGAGCTACCCCGCCGAATCGAAAATTGCATTTTCTGTACGGGGGGATTGGCGGAGTGCCCGGAGATTTTCGGGAACACGTTTTTCAGAGACACTTAGAAAAAGTTTTGGTATGTTGGTCACTTCGTGCATTGTCCTTAAGTGGTGCCACAATGGGCTCGAAGGCAATATAATACTTAAGGTTGAAGGCACTAAAATAGACGGGAAGGCAGCACCGTCAAGAGTTTGGGCAAGAAGGGCCAAGTGTACATGCTCGGAAGCTATGAAAGAAGGGCGAGGCTTCGGGCTAAAATATACCATGCTCTCATTCGTCTGAGTTGTCCTGAAATCGTCGTTCCTGGATCGATCGTGCTTGTCGTGTTCGTGCCGTATGGAGAGGCCCGGCGGCCCAGCGGAGACGCTGGTGTTTCAGGCTTGGGACAGACTCCACCACGCGGCCCTCTGTCGGTTACCCCTAACTGCTCAGAGGGAACACGACCAGGGCTTTTATCCCCCCCACCAGTTTGGGAAGAGACCTTCTCCGCAGCAATTGACGGTTCAGACGAGGGGGTGACTGGGATCTTCCTCCGCAGCAGTTGACGGTCTTGCGGCTGGAGATCCGTCTTTGGAGTAGCCCCTGCATGGGTTTTGTTTGGCGGCAGAGCACCTCAGGGAGGAGGGAGGTACTTTGTGCGCCCGGCGGTGGTTCCTTCGGCCGGCCTCAGGGCGTTCCACCCACCGCCGAATCTCTGTGGGCCTCGGGAGTTTGCGGAGCCCGGACGCTCCAGGTGTTGGATCATGGCCTAACCAAGGACGGGGCGAGATGACCTCCGGGGTCTCGCTGGCCAAGAGAGAGGGCTTCTCAAGCAAACAAACCTCGCACCCCGCGAGGGTGGCAGACCGGTGCGTACGTGGGCCCAGGGCGCGTGCGCTGCCTGCCGAGCTGGAGGCGAAAAAGAGTCTGACCACACACACCAAAGAAGTGTCACGAGCTGAAACCGGCACAGGGCTCCCTAGGTCGGCAGGGGAGACCACGTGCACGGCCGTTTTCCAATCCCCCTCGGCAGGCGACCGGGGCTGGGCAGAGTGCAGAGAGCGGGCAAGCTGCCACGCCGGCGGGCGGACAGGCGTGTGCAGGTGCAGAAGGCCGCTGGGGTCTCTCGCGTGTCTCTCTGCGTCGGTGAGCGCGACGACCGTGTCAGTCTGTTTGAGCCACCTGGACGGCACGGGGCTGCTGCCAATGTACGCTCACTCGCTTCACTTTACTCAACCCTCTCCCCCTGCGTGGTCCCGTTGATCATAGACGGGCGTCACGTCGGCGGTGGTGGCGTCTTCGAACGCAGGGTTAACCGGGCAAGCCTCAACCGATCCCGCGGCCTCAGATGGTACAAACGTCAACCCTGGCGCGCGTGGCTGAGGTGG
>NW_027212009.1:35000-47500 GCF_036971445.1 Narcine bancroftii
TAGACACAAGGTTTGGGTGAGGGGTACGTTTAAGCTCAGAGTTAATATTTGGTTCCGGTTTGGGGTTGGGATTAGGGTTAGGGTTGGGGTGGGGGTTAGGGTTAGGGTTGGGGTGGGGGTTAGGGTTAGGGATGAGGTGGGGGTAGCGATTAGGGTTAGGGTTAGGGTTAGGATAAGACTCAGGGTTGTGGCTGGTGTTGACGGCAAGCTGATTCTTCGGCTTCAGGTGAGGGCCTGGTCTCGATTTGGCATTAGGGACAGGATTTGGGCAGGCAGCAGCGTATCGGTCAGGTTTAGAGGTCAGGCAAGGGTGAGAGTTGGGATTTGGATTCGTCAAGCTCCGGCGAGCTTGGTTCACGAGTTGCCCGGCCCTTCTGCTTAACTAATTGCCTTTCGTAGGTCAGCTTGGTTTACGAGTTGCCCACCGAAAGCTTGATTCATGAGTTGCCTGTCCGTCTGGTTCACGAGTTGCCCCAGGTCTGCTTGCTTCACTAATTGCTCCACGTCCATTTGGTTGACGAGTTGCCCGGCACTTCTGCTTAACTAATTGCCGTTCGTAGGTCAGCTTGGTTTACGGGTTGCCCCACGTCTGCTTGGTTCACGAGATGCCTGTCCGACTGGTTCACGAGTTGCCCCAGGTCTGCCTGGTTCACGAATTGCCCCACGTCCGTTTGGTTCATGAGTTGCCCAGTCCTTCTGGTGCATTGCCGTTCGTAGGTCAGCTTGGTTTACGAGTTGCTCCACGAAAGCTTGATTCACGAGTTCCCTGGCCGTCTGGTTCACGAGTTGCCCCAGGTCTGCTTGCTTCACTAATTGCTCCACGTCCATTTGGTTGACGAGTTGCCCGGCACTTCTGCTTAACTAATTGCCGTTCGTAGGTCAGCTTGGTTTACGGGTTGCCCCACGAAAGCTTGATTGACGAGTTCCCTGGCCGTCTGGTTCACGAGTTGCCCCACGTCTGCTTGGTTCACGAGTTGCCTGTCCGACTGGTTCACGAGTTGCCCCAGGTCTGCCTGGTTCACGAATTGCCCCACGTCCGTTTGGTTCATGAGTTGCCCAGTCCTTCTGGTGCATTGCCGTTCGTAGGTCAGCTTGGTTTACGAGTTGCTCCACGAAAGCTTGATTCACGAGTTCCCTGGCCGTCTGGTTCACGAGTTGCCACAGGTCTGCTTGCTTCACTAATTGCTCCACGTCCATTTGGTTGACGAGTTGCCCGGCACTTCTGCTTAACTAATTGCCGTTCGTAGGTCAGCTTGGTTTACGGGTTGCCCCACGAAAGCTTGATGCACGAGTTGCCTGTCCGTCTGGTTCACGAGTTGCCCCACGTCTGCCTGGTTCACGAATTGCCCCACGTCCGTTTGGTTCATGAGTTGCCCAGTCCTTCTGGTGCATTGCCGTTCGTAGGTTAGCTTGGTTTACGAGTTGCTCCACGAAAGCTTGATTCACGAGTTCCCTGGCCGTCTGGTTCACGAGTTGCCCCACGTCTGCTTGCTTCACGAGTTGCCCCACGTCCGTTTGGTTGACGAGTTGCCCGGCACTTCTGCTTAACTAATTGCCGTTCGTAGGTCAGCTTGGTTTACGGGTTGCCCCACGAAAGCTTGATGCACGAGTTGCCTGTCCGTCTGGTTCACGAGTTGCCCCACGTCTGCCTGGTTCACGAATTGCCCCACGTCCGTTTGGTTCATGAGTTGCCCAGTCCTTCTGGTGCATTGCCGTTCGTAGGTTAGCTTGGTTTACGAGTTGCTCCACGAAAGCTTGATTCACGAGTTCCCTGGCCGTCTGGTTCACGAGTTGCCCCACGTCTGCTTGCTTCACGAGTTGCCCCACGTCCGTTTGGTTGACGAGTTGCCCGGCACTTCTGCTTAACTAATTGCCGTTCGTAGGTCAGCTTGGTTTACGGGTTGCCCCACGAAAGCTTGATGCACGAGTTGCCTGTCCGTCTGGTTCACGAGTTGCCCCACGTCTGCCTGGTTCACGAATTGCCCCACGTCCGTTTGGTTCATGAGTTGCCCAGTCCTTCTGGTGCATTGCCGTTCGTAGGTTAGCTTGGTTTACGAGTTGCTCCACGAAAGCTTGATTCACGAGTTCCCTGGCCGTCTGGTTCACGAGTTGCCCCACGTCTGCTTGCTTCACGAGTTGCCCCACGTCCGTTTGGTTGACGAGTTGCCCGGCACTTCTGCTTAACTAATTGCCGTTCGTAGGTCAGCTTGGTTTACGGGTTGCCCCACGAAAGCTTGATGCACGAGTTGCCTGTCCGTCTGGTTCACGAGTTGCCCCACGTCTGCCTGGTTCACGAATTGCCCCACGTCCGTTTGGTTCATGAGTTGCCCAGTCCTTCTGGTGCATTGCCGTTCGTAGGTTAGCTTGGTTTACGAGTTGCTCCACGAAAGCTTGATTCACGAGTTCCCTGGCCGTCTGGTTCACGAGTTGCCCCACGTCTGCTTGCTTCACGAGTTGCCCCACGTCCGTTTGGTTGACGAGTTGCCCGGCACTTCTGCTTAACTAATTGCCGTTCGTAGGTCAGCTTGGTTTACGGGTTGCCCCACGAAAGCTTGATGCACGAGTTGCCTGTCCGTCTGGTTCACGAGTTGCCCCACGTCTGCCTGGTTCACGAATTGCCCCACGTCCGTTTGGTTCATGAGTTGCCCAGTCCTTCTGGTGCATTGCCGTTCGTAGGTTAGCTTGGTTTACGAGTTGCTCCACGAAAGCTTGATTCACGAGTTGCCTGTCCGTCTGGTTCACGAGTTGCCCCACGTCTGCCTGGTTCACGAATTGCCCCACGTCCATTTGGTTCATGAGTTGCCCAGTCCTTCAGGTGCATTGCCGTTCGTACGTCAGCTTGGTTTACGAATTGCTCCAGGAAAGCTTGATTCACGAGTTCCCTGGCCGTCTGGTTCACGAGTTGCCCCACGTCTGCTTGGTTCACGAGTTGCCCCACGTTCGTTTGGTTGACGAGTTGCCCGGCCCTTCTGCTTAACTAATTGCCGTTCGTAGGTCAGCTTGGTTTACGAGTTGCTCCACGAAAGCTTGATTCACGAGTTCCCTGGCCGTCTGGTTCACGAGTTGCCCCAGGTCTGCTTGCTTCACTAATTGCTCCACGTCCATTTGGTTGACGAGTTGCCCGGCACTTCTGCTTAACTAATTGCCGTTCGTAGGTCAGCTTGGTTTACGGGTTGCCCCACGAAAGCTTGACTCACGAGTTGCCTGTCCGTCTGGTTCACGAGTTGCCCCACGTCTGCCTGGTTCACGAATTGCCCCACGTCCGTTTGGTTCATGAGTTGCCCAGTCCTTCTGGTGCATTGCCGTTCGTAGGTCAGCTTGGTTTACGAGTTACTCCACGAAAGCTTGATTCACGAGTTCCCTGGCCGTCTGGTTCACGAGTTGCCCCACGTCTGCTTGCTTCACTAATTGCTCCACGTCCATTTGGTTGACGAGTTGCCCGGCACTTCTGCTTAACTAATTGCCGTTCGTAGGTCAGCTTGGTTTACGAGTTGCCCCACGAAAGCTTGATTCACGAGTTGCCTGTCCGTCTGGTTCACGAGTTGCCCCACGTCTGCCTGGTTCACGAATTGCCCCACGTCCATTTGGTTCATGAGTTGCCCAGTCCTTCTGGTGAATTGCCGTTCGTACGTCAGCTTGGTTTACGAGTTGCTCCACGAAAGCTTGATTCACGAGTTCCCTGGCCGTCTGGTTCACGAGTTGCCCCACGTCTGCTTGGTTCACGAATTGCCCCACGTCCATTTGGTTGACGAGTTGCCCGGCCCTTCTGCTTAACTAATTGCCGTTCGTAGGTCAGCTTGGTTTACGAATTGCTCCAGGAAAGCTTGATTGACGAGTTCCCTGGCCGTCTGGTTCACGAGTTGCCCCACGTCTGCTTGGTTCACGAGTTGCCTGTCCGACTGGTTCACGAGTTGCCCCAGGTCTGCCTGGTTCACGAATTGCCCCACGTCCGTTTGGTTCATGAGTTGCCCAGTCCTTCTGGTGCATTGCCGTTCGTAGGTCAGCTTGGTTTACGAGTTGCTCCACGAAAGCTTGATTCACGAGTTCCCTGGCCGTCTGGTTCACGAGTTGCCACAGGTCTGCTTGCTTCACTAATTGCTCCACGTCCATTTGGTTGACGAGTTGCCCGGCACTTCTGCTTAACTAATTGCCGTTCGTAGGTCAGCTTGGTTTACGGGTTGCCCCACGAAAGCTTGATGCACGAGTTGCCTGTCCGTCTGGTTCACGAGTTGCCCCACGTCTGCCTGGTTCACGAATTGCCCCACGTCCGTTTGGTTCATGAGTTGCCCAGTCCTTCTGCTGCATTGCCGTTCGTAGGTTAGCTTGGTTTACGAGTTGCTCCACGAAAGCTTGATTCACGAGTTCCCTGGCCGTCTGGTTCACGAGTTGCCCCACGTCTGCTTGCTTCACGAGTTGCCCCACGTCCGTTTGGTTGACGAGTTGCCCGGCACTTCTGCTTAACTAATTGCCGTTCGTAGGTCAGCTTGGTTTACGGGTTGCCCCACGAAAGCTTGACGCACGAGTTGCCTGTCCGTCTGGTTCACGAGTTGCCCCACGTCTGCCTGGTTCACGAATTGCCCCACGTCCGTTTGGTTCATGAGTTGCCCAGTCCTTCTGGTGCATTGCCGTTCGTAGGTTAGCTTGGTTTACGAGTTGCTCCACGAAAGCTTGATTCACGAGTTCCCTGGCCGTCTGGTTCACGAGTTGCCCCACGTCTGCTTGCTTCACGAGTTGCCCCACGTCCGTTTGGTTGACGAGTTGCCCGGCACTTCTGCTTAACTAATTGCCGTTCGTAGGTCAGCTTGGTTTACGGGTTGCCCCACGAAAGCTTGATGCACGAGTTGCCTGTCCGTCTGGTTCACGAGTTGCCCCACGTCTGCCTGGTTCACGAATTGCCCCACGTCCGTTTGGTTCATGAGTTGCCCAGTCCTTCTGGTGCATTGCCGTTCGTAGGTTAGCTTGGTTTACGAGTTGCTCCACGAAAGCTTGATTCACGAGTTCCCTGGCCGTCTGGTTCACGAGTTGCCCCACGTCTGCTTGCTTCACGAGTTGCCCCACGTCCGTTTGGTTGACGAGTTGCCCGGCACTTCTGCTTAACTAATTGCCGTTCGTAGGTCAGCTTGGTTTACGGGTTGCCCCACGAAAGCTTGATGCACGAGTTGCCTGTCCGTCTGGTTCACGAGTTGCCCCACGTCTGCCTGGTTCACGAATTGCCCCACGTCCGTTTGGTTCATGAGTTGCCCAGTCCTTCTGGTGCATTGCCGTTCGTAGGTTAGCTTGGTTTACGAGTTGCTCCACGAAAGCTTGATTCACGAGTTGCCTGTCCGTCTGGTTCACGAGTTGCCCCACGTCTGCCTGGTTCACGAATTGCCCCACGTCCATTTGGTTCATGAGTTGCCCAGTCCTTCAGGTGCATTGCCGTTCGTACGTCAGCTTGGTTTACGAATTGCTCCAGGAAAGCTTGATTCACGAGTTCCCTGGCCGTCTGGTTCACGAGTTGCCCCACGTCTGCTTGGTTCACGAGTTGCCCCACGTTCGTTTGGTTGACGAGTTGCCCGGCCCTTCTGCTTAACTAATTGCCGTTCGTAGGTCAGCTTGGTTTACGAGTTGCTCCACGAAAGCTTGATTCACGAGTTCCCTGGCCGTCTGGTTCACGAGTTGCCCCAGGTCTGCTTGCTTCACTAATTGCTCCACGTCCATTTGGTTGACGAGTTGCCCGGCACTTCTGCTTAACTAATTGCCGTTCGTAGGTCAGCTTGGTTTACGGGTTGCCCCACGAAAGCTTGACTCACGAGTTGCCTGTCCGTCTGGTTCACGAGTTGCCCCACGTCTGCCTGGTTCACGAATTGCCCCACGTCCGTTTGGTTCATGAGTTGCCCAGTCCTTCTGGTGCATTGCCGTTCGTAGGTCAGCTTGGTTTACGAGTTACTCCACGAAAGCTTGATTCACGAGTTCCCTGGCCGTCTGGTTCACGAGTTGCCCCACGTCTGCTTGCTTCACTAATTGCTCCACGTCCATTTGGTTGACGAGTTGCCCGGCACTTCTGCTTAACTAATTGCCGTTCGTAGGTCAGCTTGGTTTACGAGTTGCCCCACGAAAGCTTGATTCACGAGTTGCCTGTCCGTCTGGTTCACGAGTTGCCCCACGTCTGCCTGGTTCACGAATTGCCCCACGTCCATTTGGTTCATGAGTTGCCCAGTCCTTCTGGTGAATTGCCGTTCGTACGTCAGCTTGGTTTACGAGTTGCTCCACGAAAGCTTGATTCACGAGTTCCCTGGCCGTCTGGTTCACGAGTTGCCCCACGTCTGCTTGGTTCACGAATTGCCCCACGTCCATTTGGTTGACGAGTTGCCCGGCCCTTCTGCTTAACTAATTGCCGTTCGTAGGTCAGCTTGGTTTACGAATTGCTCCAGGAAAGCTTGATTGACGAGTTCCCTGGCCGTCTGGTTCACGAGTTGCCCCACGTCTGCTTGGTTCACGAGTTGCCTGTCCGACTGGTTCACGAGTTGCCCCAGGTCTGCCTGGTTCACGAATTGCCCCACGTCCGTTTGGTTCATGAGTTGCCCAGTCCTTCTGGTGCATTGCCGTTCGTAGGTCAGCTTGGTTTACGAGTTGCTCCACGAAAGCTTGATTCACGAGTTCCCTGGCCGTCTGGTTCACGAGTTGCCACAGGTCTGCTTGCTTCACTAATTGCTCCACGTCCATTTGGTTGACGAGTTGCCCGGCACTTCTGCTTAACTAATTGCCGTTCGTAGGTCAGCTTGGTTTACGGGTTGCCCCACGAAAGCTTGATGCACGAGTTGCCTGTCCGTCTGGTTCACGAGTTGCCCCACGTCTGCCTGGTTCACGAATTGCCCCACGTCCGTTTGGTTCATGAGTTGCCCAGTCCTTCTGCTGCATTGCCGTTCGTAGGTTAGCTTGGTTTACGAGTTGCTCCACGAAAGCTTGATTCACGAGTTCCCTGGCCGTCTGGTTCACGAGTTGCCCCACGTCTGCTTGCTTCACGAGTTGCCCCACGTCCGTTTGGTTGACGAGTTGCCCGGCACTTCTGCTTAACTAATTGCCGTTCGTAGGTCAGCTTGGTTTACGGGTTGCCCCACGAAAGCTTGACGCACGAGTTGCCTGTCCGTCTGGTTCACGAGTTGCCCCACGTCTGCCTGGTTCACGAATTGCCCCACGTCCGTTTGGTTCATGAGTTGCCCAGTCCTTCTGGTGCATTGCCGTTCGTAGGTTAGCTTGGTTTACGAGATGCTCCACGAAAGCTTGATTCACGAGTTCCCTGGCCGTCTGGTTCACGAGTTGCCCCACGTCTGCTTGCTTCACGAGTTGCCCCACGTCCGTTTGGTTGACGAGTTGCCCGGCACTTCTGCTTAACTAATTGCCGTTCGTAGGTCAGCTTGGTTTACGGGTTGCCCCACGAAAGCTTGATGCACGAGTTGCCTGTCCGTCTGGTTCACGAGTTGCCCCACGTCTGCCTGGTTCACGAATTGCCCCACGTCCGTTTGGTTCATGAGTTGCCCAGTCCTTCTGGTGCATTGCCGTTCGTAGGTTAGCTTGGTTTACGAGTTGCTCCACGAAAGCTTGATTCACGAGTTGCCTGTCCGTCTGGTTCACGAGTTGCCCCACGTCTGCCTGGTTCACGAATTGCCCCACGTCCATTTGGTTCATGAGTTGCCCAGTCCTTCAGGTGCATTGCCGTTCGTACGTCAGCTTGGTTTACGAATTGCTCCAGGAAAGCTTGATTCACGAGTTCCCTGGCCGTCTGGTTCACGAGTTGCCCCACGTCTGCTTGGTTCACGAGTTGCCTGTCTGACTGGTTCACGAGTTGCCCCACGTCTGCTTGGTTCACGAATTGCCCCACGTCCATTTGGTTGACGAGTTGCCCGGCCCTTCTGCTTAACTAATTGCCGTTCGTAGGTCAGCTTGGTTTACGAATTGCTCCACGAAAGCTTGATTGACGAGTTCCCTGGCCGTCTGGTTCACGAGTTGCCCCACGTCTGCTTGGTTCACGAGTTGCCTGTCTGACTGGTTCACGAGTTGCCCCACGTCTGCTTGGTTCACGAGTTGCCGCACGTCTGCTTGGTTTTCGAATTGCCACACGTCCATTTGGTTCATGAGTTGCCCAGTCCTTCTGGTGAATTGACGTTCGTACGTCAGCTTGGTTTACGAGTTGCTCCACGAAAGCTTGATTCACGAGTTCCCTGGCCGTCTGGTTGACGAGTTGCCACAGGTCTGCTTGCTTCACTAATTGCTCCACGTCCATTTGGTTGACGAGTTGCCCGGCACTTCTGCTTAACTAATTGCCGTTCGTAGGTCAGCTTGGTCCACGAGTTGCCCCACGTCTGCTTGGTTCACGAGTTGCCGCACGTCTGCTTGGTTTTCGAATTGCCACACGTCCATTTGGTTCATGAGTTGCCCAGTCCTTCTGGTGCATTGCCGTTCGTAGGTTAGCTTGGTTTACGAGTTGCTCCACGAAAGCTTGATTCACGAGTTCCCTGGCCGTCTGGTTCACGAGTTGCCCCACGTCTGCTTGGTTCACGAGTTGCCCTACGTCCGTTTGGTTGACGAGTTGCCCGGCACTTCTGCTTAACTAATTGCCGTTCGTAGGTCAGCTTGGTTTACGGGTTGCCCCACGAAAGCTTGATTCACGAGTTGCCTGTCCGTCTGGTTCACGAGTTGCCCCACGTCTGCCTGGTTCACGAATTGCCCCACGTCCATTTGGTTCATGAGTTGCCCAGTCCTTCTGGTGCATTGCCGTTCGTAGGTTAGCTTGGTTTACGAGTTGCTCCACGAAAGCTTGATTCACGAGTTCCCTGGCCGTCTGGTTCACGAGTTGCCCCACGTCTGCTTGGTTCACGAGTTGCCCCACGTCCGTTTGGTTGACGAGTTGCCCGGCCCTTCTGCTTAACTAATTGCCGTTCGTAGGTCAGCTTGGTTTACGAATTGCTCCAGGAAAGCTTGATTGACGAGTTCCCTGGCCGTCTGGTTCACGAGTTGCCCCACGTCTGCTTGGTTCACGAGTTTCCCCACGTCCGTTTGGTTGACGAGTTGCTCGGCCCTTCTGCTTAACTAATTGCCGTTCGTAGCTGAGTTTGGTTTACGAGTTGTCCGGTATGGTTATTAACGAAGAGACTGGAAGTCGTATGGGGTCGGATCCACGGAGTTCGGCCGACCAGGTCGCTCCCTTTTCGGTAGGACTTCCGGAGCCCGTGCCGCCGATCATCAACTTGCATTTTCTGCACGGGGGGATTGGCGGACTCTCCGGAGATTTCAGGTGCCGTGTTTTGAACTCGGTGACCGGTGGCCAGGGGCCGACCACGACCGCTTCGGGAGAGCTGCGGTGTCTGCCCTCTCCCTGCCGTTAGGTCAGAGAGTCAGCCTCGCCGCCAGTTGAGTCTTGGCACTCAGCTGAACGATTTGCCCTCCGCCCGGTTGAGATTCTGGGTTGCCCGGAAGTCGGATGGGGTTGGATCCGCGGCGTGCGGCCGACCAGGTCGCTCCCTTTTCGGTAGGACCTCCGGATCCAGAGCCGCCGATCATCAACTTGCATTTTCTGCACGGGGGGATTGGCGGACTCTCCGGAGATTTCAGGTGCCGTGTTTTGAACTCGGTGACCGTTGGCCAGGGGCCGACTACGACCGATTCGGGGGAGCTCCGGTGTCTGCCCTCTCCCCTCCGGCGGGGCAGAGAGTGGCCCTTGCCGCAAGTGGAG
The DNA here is from genome assembly GCF_036971445.1 of Narcine bancroftii. Taxonomy (NCBI): domain Eukaryota; kingdom Metazoa; phylum Chordata; class Chondrichthyes; order Torpediniformes; family Narcinidae; genus Narcine; species Narcine bancroftii. Next base: position 44,713 of record NW_027212009.1, read on the forward strand.
GCTTGGCACTCTGCTGAACGATTTGCCCTCCGCCGGCTTGAGATTCTGGGTTGCCCGGAAGTCCGATGGGGTCGGATCCGCGGCGTGCGGCCGACCAGGTCGCTCCCTTTTCGGTAGGACCTCCGGATCCCGAGCCGCCGATCATCAACTTGCATTTTCTGCACGGGGGGATTGGCGGACTCTCCGGAGATTTCAGGTGCCGTGTTTTGAACTCGGTGACCGGTGGCCAGGGGCCGACTACGACCGATTCGGGGGAGCTCCGGTGTCTGCCCTCTCCCCTCCGGCGGGGCAGAGAGGGGCCCTTGCCGCCAGTGGAGGCTTGGCACTCTGCTGAACGATTTGCCCTCCGCCGGTTTGAGATTCTGGGTTGCCCGGAAGTCCGATGGGGTAGGATCCGCGGCGAGCGGCCGACCAGGTCGCTCCCTTTTCGGTAGGACCTCCGGAGTCCGATCCGCCGATCATCAACTTGCAATTTCTGCACGGGGGGATTGGCGGACTCTCCGGAGATTACAGGGGCCGTGTTTTGAACTCGGTGACCGGTGACCGGTGGCCAGGGGCCGACCACGACCGCTTCGTGGGAGCCCCGTGGCACCTCTTCTTGGTCGGCTCGTGAACTCGGGGAGCTCCGGTGTTTCCCTTTTCCCCGCAAGAATGGCAAAGTCCTAAAAGAAACCTAAGTCCGGTCGCGGAAGTCCCGATCGTATCGGATTCAAGGGTGTCTTACCGGCCACAGTGCTCAACTGACGGTCATGCTTCCGACAGTCGGCCCGCTTGGCAATGGCTTGCTCCTGCCAGCCCGCCAGTTAACAAGTTCCCCACGGAAGTCCATGAAGTTAACATCGGATGGCTCAGGCCGGCCTCACGAGACTTCGGCCGGTGGGACCTCCGCGCGGTCGCCCGCCGACGTCGCATTTGCATTTCTGGTACGGGCACTCCCGGTCATGGTTCACGAGTTGCCGCTGGAGGCTCTGATGAGGGTCCGATTTTCGACGTGAACCCGGGCTGAGATGCAGCATCCGCGGTCGACCCTCCGCGAGCTACCCCGCCGAATCGAAAATTGCATTTTCTGTACGGGGGGATTGGCGGAGTGCCCGGAGATTTTCGGGAACACGTTTTTCAGAGACACTTAGAAAAAGTTTTGGTATGTTGGTCACTTCGTGCATTGTCCTTAAGTGGTGCCACAATGGGCTCGAAGGCAATATAATACTTAAGGTTGAAGGCACTAAAATAGACGGGAAGGCAGCACCGTCAAGAGTTTGGGCAAGAAGGGCCAAGTGTACATGCTCGGAAGCTATGAAAGAAGGGCGAGGCTTCGGGCTAAAATATACCATGCTCTCATTCGTCTGAGTTGTCCTGAAATCGTCGTTCCTGGATCGATCGTGCTTGTCGTGTTCGTGCCGTATGGAGAGGCCCGGCGGCCCAGCGGAGACGCTGGTGTTTCAGGCTTGGGACAGACTCCACCACGCGGCCCTCTGTCGGTTACCCCTAACTGCTCAGAGGGAACACGACCAGGGCTTTTATCCCCCCCACCAGTTTGGGAAGAGACCTTCTCCGCAGCAATTGACGGTTCAGACGAGGGGGTGACTGGGATCTTCCTCCGCAGCAGTTGACGGTCTTGCGGCTGGAGATCCGTCTTTGGAGTAGCCCCTGCATGGGTTTTGTTTGGCGGCAGAGCACCTCAGGGAGGAGGGAGGTACTTTGTGCGCCCGGCGGTGGTTCCTTCGGCCGGCCTCAGGGCGTTCCACCCACCGCCGAATCTCTGTGGGCCTCGGGAGTTTGCGGAGCCCGGACGCTCCAGGTGTTGGATCATGGCCTAACCAAGGACGGGGCGAGATGACCTCCGGGGTCTCGCTGGCCAAGAGAGAGGGCTTCTCAAGCAAACAAACCTCGCACCCCGCGAGGGTGGCAGACCGGTGCGTACGTGGGCCCAGGGCGCGTGCGCTGCCTGCCGAGCTGGAGGCGAAAAAGAGTCTGACCACACACACCAAAGAAGTGTCACGAGCTGAAACCGGCACAGGGCTCCCTAGGTCGGCAGGGGAGACCACGTGCACGGCCGTTTTCCAATCCCCCTCGGCAGGCGACCGGGGCTGGGCAGAGTGCAGAGAGCGGGCAAGCTGCCACGCCGGCGGGCGGACAGGCGTGTGCAGGTGCAGAAGGCCGCTGGGGTCTCTCGCGTGTCTCTCTGCGTCGGTGAGCGCGACGACCGTGTCAGTCTGTTTGAGCCACCTGGACGGCACGGGGCTGCTGCCAATGTACGCTCACTCGCTTCACTTTACTCAACCCTCTCCCCCTGCGTGGTCCCGTTGATCATAGACGGGCGTCACGTCGGCGGTGGTGGCGTCTTCGAACGCAGGGTTAACCGGGCAAGCCTCAACCGATCCCGCGGCCTCAGATGGTACAAACGTCAACCCTGGCGCGCGTGGCTGAGGTGGGCATCCACTGCTCAGTTGCTTCGAACGGAAGGGCTACACCAGGTAAGCCTCAACCGATCCCGCGGCCTTCATCGGTCCAAACTTCTAAACCGTTGGGCGTGCGTGGCTGAGGTGGGCAAGTACTGCTTGGTTCCTTCGCAGGACGTGCGACTGGGTGGGCCTCAACTGATCCCGCGGCCTCAGATGGTACAAACGTCAACCCTGGCACGCGTGGCTGAGGTGTGGGCACGGTCCTCGCCCGGTTCCCTGTTTGGTTCGTCGCGCTGCTTCTCGTCCCTCGGCGTCGCTTGCTTGTGATGTCGGGTTCGCTTCGGGAGTGTGGTGGTGGGTGTGGTGGTCGGCGATCGCGGTGATGG
>NW_027212009.1:65000-75000 GCF_036971445.1 Narcine bancroftii
GAGTTGCCCGGCACTTCTGCTTAACTAATTGCCGTTCGTAGGTCAGCTTGGTTTACGGGTTGCCCCACGAAAGCTTGATGCACGAGTTGCCTGTCCGTCTGGTTCACGAGTTGCCCCACGTCTGCCTGGTTCACGAATTGCCCCACGTCCGTTTGGTTCATGAGTTGCCCAGTCCTTCTGGTGCATTGCCGTTCGTAGGTTAGCTTGGTTTACGAGTTGCTCCACGAAAGCTTGATTCACGAGTTCCCTGGCCGTCTGGTTCACGAGTTGCCCCACGTCTGCTTGCTTCACGAGTTGCCCCACGTCCGTTTGGTTGACGAGTTGCCCGGCACTTCTGCTTAACTAATTGCCGTTCGTAGGTCAGCTTGGTTTACGGGTTGCCCCACGAAAGCTTGATGCACGAGTTGCCTGTCCGTCTGGTTCACGAGTTGCCCCACGTCTGCCTGGTTCACGAATTGCCCCACGTCCGTTTGGTTCATGAGTTGCCCAGTCCTTCTGGTGCATTGCCGTTCGTAGGTTAGCTTGGTTTACGAGTTGCTCCACGAAAGCTTGATTCACGAGTTGCCTGGCCGTCTGGTTCACGAGTTGCCCCACGTCTGCCTGGTTCACGAATTGCCCCACGTCCATTTGGTTCATGAGTTGCCCAGTCCTTCAGGTGCATTGCCGTTCGTACGTCAGCTTGGTTTACGAATTGCTCCAGGAAAGCTTGATTCACGAGTTCCCTGGCCGTCTGGTTCACGAGTTGCCCCACGTCTGCTTGGTTCACGAGTTGCCCCACGTTCGTTTGGTTGACGAGTTGCCCGGCCCTTCTGCTTAACTAATTGCCGTTCGTAGGTCAGCTTGGTTTACGAGTTGCTCCACGAAAGCTTGATTCACGAGTTCCCTGGCCGTCTGGTTCACGAGTTGCCCCAGGTCTGCTTGCTTCACTAATTGCTCCACGTCCATTTGGTTGACGAGTTGCCCGGCACTTCTGCTTAACTAATTGCCGTTCGTAGGTCAGCTTGGTTTACGGGTTGCCCCACGAAAGCTTGACTCACGAGTTGCCTGTCCGTCTGGTTCACGAGTTGCCCCACGTCTGCCTGGTTCACGAATTGCCCCACGTCCGTTTGGTTCATGAGTTGCCCAGTCCTTCTGGTGCATTGCCGTTCGTAGGTCAGCTTGGTTTACGAGTTACTCCACGAAAGCTTGATTCACGAGTTCCCTGGCCGTCTGGTTCACGAGTTGCCCCACGTCTGCTTGCTTCACTAATTGCTCCACGTCCATTTGGTTGACGAGTTGCCCGGCACTTCTGCTTAACTAATTGCCGTTCGTAGGTCAGCTTGGTTTACGAGTTGCCCCACGAAAGCTTGATTCACGAGTTGCCTGTCCGTCTGGTTCACGAGTTGCCCCACGTCTGCCTGGTTCACGAATTGCCCCACGTCCATTTGGTTCATGAGTTGCCCAGTCCTTCTGGTGAATTGCCGTTCGTACGTCAGCTTGGTTTACGAGTTGCTCCACGAAAGCTTGATTCACGAGTTCCCTGGCCGTCTGGTTCACGAGTTGCCCCACGTCTGCTTGGTTCACGAATTGCCCCACGTCCATTTGGTTGACGAGTTGCCCGGCCCTTCTGCTTAACTAATTGCCGTTCGTAGGTCAGCTTGGTTTACGAATTGCTCCAGGAAAGCTTGATTGACGAGTTCCCTGGCCGTCTGGTTCACGAGTTGCCCCACGTCTGCTTGGTTCACGAGTTGCCTGTCCGACTGGTTCACGAGTTGCCCCAGGTCTGCCTGGTTCACGAATTGCCCCACGTCCGTTTGGTTCATGAGTTGCCCAGTCCTTCTGGTGCATTGCCGTTCGTAGGTCAGCTTGGTTTACGAGTTGCTCCACGAAAGCTTGATTCACGAGTTCCCTGGCCGTCTGGTTCACGAGTTGCCACAGGTCTGCTTGCTTCACTAATTGCTCCACGTCCATTTGGTTGACGAGTTGCCCGGCACTTCTGCTTAACTAATTGCCGTTCGTAGGTCAGCTTGGTTTACGGGTTGCCCCACGAAAGCTTGATGCACGAGTTGCCTGTCCGTCTGGTTCACGAGTTGCCCCACGTCTGCCTGGTTCACGAATTGCCCCACGTCCGTTTGGTTCATGAGTTGCCCAGTCCTTCTGCTGCATTGCCGTTCGTAGGTTAGCTTGGTTTACGAGTTGCTCCACGAAAGCTTGATTCACGAGTTCCCTGGCCGTCTGGTTCACGAGTTGCCCCACGTCTGCTTGCTTCACGAGTTGCCCCACGTCCGTTTGGTTGACGAGTTGCCCGGCACTTCTGCTTAACTAATTGCCGTTCGTAGGTCAGCTTGGTTTACGGGTTGCCCCACGAAAGCTTGACGCACGAGTTGCCTGTCCGTCTGGTTCACGAGTTGCCCCACGTCTGCCTGGTTCACGAATTGCCCCACGTCCGTTTGGTTCATGAGTTGCCCAGTCCTTCTGGTGCATTGCCGTTCGTAGGTTAGCTTGGTTTACGAGTTGCTCCACGAAAGCTTGATTCACGAGTTCCCTGGCCGTCTGGTTCACGAGTTGCCCCACGTCTGCTTGCTTCACGAGTTGCCCCACGTCCGTTTGGTTGACGAGTTGCCCGGCACTTCTGCTTAACTAATTGCCGTTCGTAGGTCAGCTTGGTTTACGGGTTGCCCCACGAAAGCTTGATGCACGAGTTGCCTGTCCGTCTGGTTCACGAGTTGCCCCACGTCTGCCTGGTTCACGAATTGCCCCACGTCCGTTTGGTTCATGAGTTGCCCAGTCCTTCTGGTGCATTGCCGTTCGTAGGTTAGCTTGGTTTACGAGTTGCTCCACGAAAGCTTGATTCACGAGTTCCCTGGCCGTCTGGTTCACGAGTTGCCCCACGTCTGCTTGCTTCACGAGTTGCCCCACGTCCGTTTGGTTGACGAGTTGCCCGGCACTTCTGCTTAACTAATTGCCGTTCGTAGGTCAGCTTGGTTTACGGGTTGCCCCACGAAAGCTTGATGCACGAGTTGCCTGTCCGTCTGGTTCACGAGTTGCCCCACGTCTGCCTGGTTCACGAATTGCCCCACGTCCGTTTGGTTCATGAGTTGCCCAGTCCTTCTGGTGCATTGCCGTTCGTAGGTTAGCTTGGTTTACGAGTTGCTCCACGAAAGCTTGATTCACGAGTTGCCTGTCCGTCTGGTTCACGAGTTGCCCCACGTCTGCCTGGTTCACGAATTGCCCCACGTCCATTTGGTTCATGAGTTGCCCAGTCCTTCAGGTGCATTGCCGTTCGTACGTCAGCTTGGTTTACGAATTGCTCCAGGAAAGCTTGATTCACGAGTTCCCTGGCCGTCTGGTTCACGAGTTGCCCCACGTCTGCTTGGTTCACGAGTTGCCCCACGTTCGTTTGGTTGACGAGTTGCCCGGCCCTTCTGCTTAACTAATTGCCGTTCGTAGGTCAGCTTGGTTTACGAGTTGCTCCACGAAAGCTTGATTCACGAGTTCCCTGGCCGTCTGGTTCACGAGTTGCCCCAGGTCTGCTTGCTTCACTAATTGCTCCACGTCCATTTGGTTGACGAGTTGCCCGGCACTTCTGCTTAACTAATTGCCGTTCGTAGGTCAGCTTGGTTTACGGGTTGCCCCACGAAAGCTTGACTCACGAGTTGCCTGTCCGTCTGGTTCACGAGTTGCCCCACGTCTGCCTGGTTCACGAATTGCCCCACGTCCGTTTGGTTCATGAGTTGCCCAGTCCTTCTGGTGCATTGCCGTTCGTAGGTCAGCTTGGTTTACGAGTTACTCCACGAAAGCTTGATTCACGAGTTCCCTGGCCGTCTGGTTCACGAGTTGCCCCACGTCTGCTTGCTTCACTAATTGCTCCACGTCCATTTGGTTGACGAGTTGCCCGGCACTTCTGCTTAACTAATTGCCGTTCGTAGGTCAGCTTGGTTTACGAGTTGCCCCACGAAAGCTTGATTCACGAGTTGCCTGTCCGTCTGGTTCACGAGTTGCCCCACGTCTGCCTGGTTCACGAATTGCCCCACGTCCATTTGGTTCATGAGTTGCCCAGTCCTTCTGGTGAATTGCCGTTCGTACGTCAGCTTGGTTTACGAGTTGCTCCACGAAAGCTTGATTCACGAGTTCCCTGGCCGTCTGGTTCACGAGTTGCCCCACGTCTGCTTGGTTCACGAATTGCCCCACGTCCATTTGGTTGACGAGTTGCCCGGCCCTTCTGCTTAACTAATTGCCGTTCGTAGGTCAGCTTGGTTTACGAATTGCTCCAGGAAAGCTTGATTGACGAGTTCCCTGGCCGTCTGGTTCACGAGTTGCCCCACGTCTGCTTGGTTCACGAGTTGCCTGTCCGACTGGTTCACGAGTTGCCCCAGGTCTGCCTGGTTCACGAATTGCCCCACGTCCGTTTGGTTCATGAGTTGCCCAGTCCTTCTGGTGCATTGCCGTTCGTAGGTCAGCTTGGTTTACGAGTTGCTCCACGAAAGCTTGATTCACGAGTTCCCTGGCCGTCTGGTTCACGAGTTGCCACAGGTCTGCTTGCTTCACTAATTGCTCCACGTCCATTTGGTTGACGAGTTGCCCGGCACTTCTGCTTAACTAATTGCCGTTCGTAGGTCAGCTTGGTTTACGGGTTGCCCCACGAAAGCTTGATGCACGAGTTGCCTGTCCGTCTGGTTCACGAGTTGCCCCACGTCTGCCTGGTTCACGAATTGCCCCACGTCCGTTTGGTTCATGAGTTGCCCAGTCCTTCTGCTGCATTGCCGTTCGTAGGTTAGCTTGGTTTACGAGTTGCTCCACGAAAGCTTGATTCACGAGTTCCCTGGCCGTCTGGTTCACGAGTTGCCCCACGTCTGCTTGCTTCACGAGTTGCCCCACGTCCGTTTGGTTGACGAGTTGCCCGGCACTTCTGCTTAACTAATTGCCGTTCGTAGGTCAGCTTGGTTTACGGGTTGCCCCACGAAAGCTTGACGCACGAGTTGCCTGTCCGTCTGGTTCACGAGTTGCCCCACGTCTGCCTGGTTCACGAATTGCCCCACGTCCGTTTGGTTCATGAGTTGCCCAGTCCTTCTGGTGCATTGCCGTTCGTAGGTTAGCTTGGTTTACGAGATGCTCCACGAAAGCTTGATTCACGAGTTCCCTGGCCGTCTGGTTCACGAGTTGCCCCACGTCTGCTTGCTTCACGAGTTGCCCCACGTCCGTTTGGTTGACGAGTTGCCCGGCACTTCTGCTTAACTAATTGCCGTTCGTAGGTCAGCTTGGTTTACGGGTTGCCCCACGAAAGCTTGATGCACGAGTTGCCTGTCCGTCTGGTTCACGAGTTGCCCCACGTCTGCCTGGTTCACGAATTGCCCCACGTCCGTTTGGTTCATGAGTTGCCCAGTCCTTCTGGTGCATTGCCGTTCGTAGGTTAGCTTGGTTTACGAGTTGCTCCACGAAAGCTTGATTCACGAGTTGCCTGTCCGTCTGGTTCACGAGTTGCCCCACGTCTGCCTGGTTCACGAATTGCCCCACGTCCATTTGGTTCATGAGTTGCCCAGTCCTTCAGGTGCATTGCCGTTCGTACGTCAGCTTGGTTTACGAATTGCTCCAGGAAAGCTTGATTCACGAGTTCCCTGGCCGTCTGGTTCACGAGTTGCCCCACGTCTGCTTGGTTCACGAGTTGCCTGTCTGACTGGTTCACGAGTTGCCCCACGTCTGCTTGGTTCACGAATTGCCCCACGTCCATTTGGTTGACGAGTTGCCCGGCCCTTCTGCTTAACTAATTGCCGTTCGTAGGTCAGCTTGGTTTACGAATTGCTCCACGAAAGCTTGATTGACGAGTTCCCTGGCCGTCTGGTTCACGAGTTGCCCCACGTCTGCTTGGTTCACGAGTTGCCTGTCTGACTGGTTCACGAGTTGCCCCACGTCTGCTTGGTTCACGAGTTGCCGCACGTCTGCTTGGTTTTCGAATTGCCACACGTCCATTTGGTTCATGAGTTGCCCAGTCCTTCTGGTGAATTGACGTTCGTACGTCAGCTTGGTTTACGAGTTGCTCCACGAAAGCTTGATTCACGAGTTCCCTGGCCGTCTGGTTGACGAGTTGCCACAGGTCTGCTTGCTTCACTAATTGCTCCACGTCCATTTGGTTGACGAGTTGCCCGGCACTTCTGCTTAACTAATTGCCGTTCGTAGGTCAGCTTGGTCCACGAGTTGCCCCACGTCTGCTTGGTTCACGAGTTGCCGCACGTCTGCTTGGTTTTCGAATTGCCACACGTCCATTTGGTTCATGAGTTGCCCAGTCCTTCTGGTGCATTGCCGTTCGTAGGTTAGCTTGGTTTACGAGTTGCTCCACGAAAGCTTGATTCACGAGTTCCCTGGCCGTCTGGTTCACGAGTTGCCCCACGTCTGCTTGGTTCACGAGTTGCCCTACGTCCGTTTGGTTGACGAGTTGCCCGGCACTTCTGCTTAACTAATTGCCGTTCGTAGGTCAGCTTGGTTTACGGGTTGCCCCACGAAAGCTTGATTCACGAGTTGCCTGTCCGTCTGGTTCACGAGTTGCCCCACGTCTGCCTGGTTCACGAATTGCCCCACGTCCATTTGGTTCATGAGTTGCCCAGTCCTTCTGGTGCATTGCCGTTCGTAGGTTAGCTTGGTTTACGAGTTGCTCCACGAAAGCTTGATTCACGAGTTCCCTGGCCGTCTGGTTCACGAGTTGCCCCACGTCTGCTTGGTTCACGAGTTGCCCCACGTCCGTTTGGTTGACGAGTTGCCCGGCCCTTCTGCTTAACTAATTGCCGTTCGTAGGTCAGCTTGGTTTACGAATTGCTCCAGGAAAGCTTGATTGACGAGTTCCCTGGCCGTCTGGTTCACGAGTTGCCCCACGTCTGCTTGGTTCACGAGTTTCCCCACGTCCGTTTGGTTGACGAGTTGCTCGGCCCTTCTGCTTAACTAATTGCCGTTCGTAGCTGAGTTTGGTTTACGAGTTGTCCGGTATGGTTATTAACGAAGAGACTGGAAGTCGTATGGGGTCGGATCCACGGAGTTCGGCCGACCAGGTCGCTCCCTTTTCGGTAGGACTTCCGGAGCCCGTGCCGCCGATCATCAACTTGCATTTTCTGCACGGGGGGATTGGCGGACTCTCCGGAGATTTCAGGTGCCGTGTTTTGAACTCGGTGACCGGTGGCCAGGGGCCGACCACGACCGCTTCGGGAGAGCTGCGGTGTCTGCCCTCTCCCTGCCGTTAGGTCAGAGAGTCAGCCTCGCCGCCAGTTGAGTCTTGGCACTCAGCTGAACGATTTGCCCTCCGCCCGGTTGAGATTCTGGGTTGCCCGGAAGTCGGATGGGGTTGGATCCGCGGCGTGCGGCCGACCAGGTCGCTCCCTTTTCGGTAGGACCTCCGGATCCAGAGCCGCCGATCATCAACTTGCATTTTCTGCACGGGGGGATTGGCGGACTCTCCGGAGATTTCAGGTGCCGTGTTTTGAACTCGGTGACCGTTGGCCAGGGGCCGACTACGACCGATTCGGGGGAGCTCCGGTGTCTGCCCTCTCCCCTCCGGCGGGGCAGAGAGTGGCCCTTGCCGCAAGTGGAGGCTTGGCACTCTGCTGAACGATTTGCCCTCCGCCGGCTTGAGATTCTGGGTTGCCCGGAAGTCCGATGGGGTCGGATCCGCGGCGTGCGGCCGACCAGGTCGCTCCCTTTTCGGTAGGACCTCCGGATCCCGAGCCGCCGATCATCAACTTGCATTTTCTGCACGGGGGGATTGGCGGACTCTCCGGAGATTTCAGGTGCCGTGTTTTGAACTCGGTGACCGGTGGCCAGGGGCCGACTACGACCGATTCGGGGGAGCTCCGGTGTCTGCCCTCTCCCCTCCGGCGGGGCAGAGAGGGGCCCTTGCCGCCAGTGGAGGCTTGGCACTCTGCTGAACGATTTGCCCTCCGCCGGTTTGAGATTCTGGGTTGCCCGGAAGTCCGATGGGGTAGGATCCGCGGCGAGCGGCCGACCAGGTCGCTCCCTTTTCGGTAGGACCTCCGGAGTCCGATCCGCCGATCATCAACTTGCAATTTCTGCACGGGGGGATTGGCGGACTCTCCGGAGATTACAGGGGCCGTGTTTTGAACTCGGTGACCGGTGACCGGTGGCCAGGGGCCGACCACGACCGCTTCGTGGGAGCCCCGTGGCACCTCTTCTTGGTCGGCTCGTGAACTCGGGGAGCTCCGGTGTTTCCCTTTTCCCCGCAAGAATGGCAAAGTCCTAAAAGAAACCTAAGTCCGGTCGCGGAAGTCCCGATCGTATCGGATTCAAGGGTGTCTTACCGGCCACAGTGCTCAACTGACGGTCATGCTTCCGACAGTCGGCCCGCTTGGCAATGGCTTGCTCCTGCCAGCCCGCCAGTTAACAAGTTCCCCACGGAAGTCCATGAAGTTAACATCGGATGGCTCAGGCCGGCCTCACGAGACTTCGGCCGGTGGGACCTCCGCGCGGTCGCCCGCCGACGTCGCATTTGCATTTCTGGTACGGGCACTCCCGGTCATGGTTCACGAGTTGCCGCTGGAGGCTCTGATGAGGGTCCGATTTTCGACGTGAACCCGGGCTGAGATGCAGCATCCGCGGTCGACCCTCCGCGAGCTACCCCGCCGAATCGAAAATTGCATTTTCTGTACGGGGGGATTGGCGGAGTGCCCGGAGATTTTCGGGAACACGTTTTTCAGAGACACTTAGAAAAAGTTTTGGTATGTTGGTCACTTCGTGCATTGTCCTTAAGTGGTGCCACAATGGGCTCGAAGGCAATATAATACTTAAGGTTGAAGGCACTAAAATAGACGGGAAGGCAGCACCGTCAAGAGTTTGGGCAAGAAGGGCCAAGTGTACATGCTCGGAAGCTATGAAAGAAGGGCGAGGCTTCGGGCTAAAATATACCATGCTCTCATTCGTCTGAGTTGTCCTGAAATCGTCGTTCCTGGATCGATCGTGCTTGTCGTGTTCGTGCCGTATGGAGAGGCCCGGCGGCCCAGCGGAGACGCTGGTGTTTCAGGCTTGGGACAGACTCCACCACGCGGCCCTCTGTCGGTTACCCCTAACTGCTCAGAGGGAACACGACCAGGGCTTTTATCCCCCCCACCAGTTTGGGAAGAGACCTTCTCCGCAGCAATTGACGGTTCAGACGAGGGGGTGACTGGGATCTTCCTCCGCAGCAGTTGACGGTCTTGCGGCTGGAGATCCGTCTTTGGAGTAGCCCCTGCATGGGTTTTGTTTGGCGGCAGAGCACCTCAGGGAGGAGGGAGGTACTTTGTGCGCCCGGCGGTGGTTCCTTCGGCCGGCCTCAGGGCGTTCCACCCACCGCCGAATCTCTGTGGGCCTCGGGAGTTTGCGGAGCCCGGACGCTCCAGGTGTTGGATCATGGCCTAACCAAGGACGGGGCGAGATGACCTCCGGGGTCTCGCTGGCCAAGAGAGAGGGCTTCTCAAGCAAACAAACCTCGCACCCCGCGAGGGTGGCAGACCGGTGCGTACGTGGGCCCAGGGCGCGTGCGCTGCCTGCCGAGCTGGAGGCGAAAAAGAGTCTGACCACACACACCAAAGAAGTGTCACGAGCTGAAACCGGCACAGGGCTCCCTAGGTCGGCAGGGGAGACCACGTGCACGGCCGTTTTCCAATCCCCCTCGGCAGGCGACCGGGGCTGGGCAGAGTGCAGAGAGCGGGCAAGCTGCCACGCCGGCGGGCGGACAGGCGTGTGCAGGTGCAGAAGGCCGCTGGGGTCTCTCGCGTGTCTCTCTGCGTCGGTGAGCGCGACGACCGTGTCAGTCTGTTTGAGCCACCTGGACGGCACGGGGCTGCTGCCAATGTACGCTCACTCGCTTCACTTTACTCAACCCTCTCCCCCTGCGTGGTCCCGTTGATCATAGACGGGCGTCACGTCGGCGGTGGTGGCGTCTTCGAACGCAGGGTTAACCGGGCAAGCCTCAACCGATCCCGCGGCCTCAGATGGTACAAACGTCAACCCTGGCGCGCGTGGCTGAGGTGGGCATCCACTGCTCAGT
>NW_027212009.1:92500-102500 GCF_036971445.1 Narcine bancroftii
TTGCCCCACGTCCGTTTGGTTGACGAGTTGCCCGGCACTTCTGCTTAACTAATTGCCGTTCGTAGGTCAGCTTGGTTTACGGGTTGCCCCACGAAAGCTTGATGCACGAGTTGCCTGTCCGTCTGGTTCACGAGTTGCCCCACGTCTGCCTGGTTCACGAATTGCCCCACGTCCGTTTGGTTCATGAGTTGCCCAGTCCTTCTGGTGCATTGCCGTTCGTAGGTTAGCTTGGTTTACGAGTTGCTCCACGAAAGCTTGATTCACGAGTTCCCTGGCCGTCTGGTTCACGAGTTGCCCCACGTCTGCTTGCTTCACGAGTTGCCCCACGTCCGTTTGGTTGACGAGTTGCCCGGCACTTCTGCTTAACTAATTGCCGTTCGTAGGTCAGCTTGGTTTACGGGTTGCCCCACGAAAGCTTGATGCACGAGTTGCCTGTCCGTCTGGTTCACGAGTTGCCCCACGTCTGCCTGGTTCACGAATTGCCCCACGTCCGTTTGGTTCATGAGTTGCCCAGTCCTTCTGGTGCATTGCCGTTCGTAGGTTAGCTTGGTTTACGAGTTGCTCCACGAAAGCTTGATTCACGAGTTCCCTGGCCGTCTGGTTCACGAGTTGCCCCACGTCTGCTTGCTTCACGAGTTGCCCCACGTCCGTTTGGTTGACGAGTTGCCCGGCACTTCTGCTTAACTAATTGCCGTTCGTAGGTCAGCTTGGTTTACGGGTTGCCCCACGAAAGCTTGATGCACGAGTTGCCTGTCCGTCTGGTTCACGAGTTGCCCCACGTCTGCCTGGTTCACGAATTGCCCCACGTCCGTTTGGTTCATGAGTTGCCCAGTCCTTCTGGTGCATTGCCGTTCGTAGGTTAGCTTGGTTTACGAGTTGCTCCACGAAAGCTTGATTCACGAGTTGCCTGTCCGTCTGGTTCACGAGTTGCCCCACGTCTGCCTGGTTCACGAATTGCCCCACGTCCATTTGGTTCATGAGTTGCCCAGTCCTTCAGGTGCATTGCCGTTCGTACGTCAGCTTGGTTTACGAATTGCTCCAGGAAAGCTTGATTCACGAGTTCCCTGGCCGTCTGGTTCACGAGTTGCCCCACGTCTGCTTGGTTCACGAGTTGCCCCACGTTCGTTTGGTTGACGAGTTGCCCGGCCCTTCTGCTTAACTAATTGCCGTTCGTAGGTCAGCTTGGTTTACGAGTTGCTCCACGAAAGCTTGATTCACGAGTTCCCTGGCCGTCTGGTTCACGAGTTGCCCCAGGTCTGCTTGCTTCACTAATTGCTCCACGTCCATTTGGTTGACGAGTTGCCCGGCACTTCTGCTTAACTAATTGCCGTTCGTAGGTCAGCTTGGTTTACGGGTTGCCCCACGAAAGCTTGACTCACGAGTTGCCTGTCCGTCTGGTTCACGAGTTGCCCCACGTCTGCCTGGTTCACGAATTGCCCCACGTCCGTTTGGTTCATGAGTTGCCCAGTCCTTCTGGTGCATTGCCGTTCGTAGGTCAGCTTGGTTTACGAGTTACTCCACGAAAGCTTGATTCACGAGTTCCCTGGCCGTCTGGTTCACGAGTTGCCCCACGTCTGCTTGCTTCACTAATTGCTCCACGTCCATTTGGTTGACGAGTTGCCCGGCACTTCTGCTTAACTAATTGCCGTTCGTAGGTCAGCTTGGTTTACGAGTTGCCCCACGAAAGCTTGATTCACGAGTTGCCTGTCCGTCTGGTTCACGAGTTGCCCCACGTCTGCCTGGTTCACGAATTGCCCCACGTCCATTTGGTTCATGAGTTGCCCAGTCCTTCTGGTGAATTGCCGTTCGTACGTCAGCTTGGTTTACGAGTTGCTCCACGAAAGCTTGATTCACGAGTTCCCTGGCCGTCTGGTTCACGAGTTGCCCCACGTCTGCTTGGTTCACGAATTGCCCCACGTCCATTTGGTTGACGAGTTGCCCGGCCCTTCTGCTTAACTAATTGCCGTTCGTAGGTCAGCTTGGTTTACGAATTGCTCCAGGAAAGCTTGATTGACGAGTTCCCTGGCCGTCTGGTTCACGAGTTGCCCCACGTCTGCTTGGTTCACGAGTTGCCTGTCCGACTGGTTCACGAGTTGCCCCAGGTCTGCCTGGTTCACGAATTGCCCCACGTCCGTTTGGTTCATGAGTTGCCCAGTCCTTCTGGTGCATTGCCGTTCGTAGGTCAGCTTGGTTTACGAGTTGCTCCACGAAAGCTTGATTCACGAGTTCCCTGGCCGTCTGGTTCACGAGTTGCCACAGGTCTGCTTGCTTCACTAATTGCTCCACGTCCATTTGGTTGACGAGTTGCCCGGCACTTCTGCTTAACTAATTGCCGTTCGTAGGTCAGCTTGGTTTACGGGTTGCCCCACGAAAGCTTGATGCACGAGTTGCCTGTCCGTCTGGTTCACGAGTTGCCCCACGTCTGCCTGGTTCACGAATTGCCCCACGTCCGTTTGGTTCATGAGTTGCCCAGTCCTTCTGCTGCATTGCCGTTCGTAGGTTAGCTTGGTTTACGAGTTGCTCCACGAAAGCTTGATTCACGAGTTCCCTGGCCGTCTGGTTCACGAGTTGCCCCACGTCTGCTTGCTTCACGAGTTGCCCCACGTCCGTTTGGTTGACGAGTTGCCCGGCACTTCTGCTTAACTAATTGCCGTTCGTAGGTCAGCTTGGTTTACGGGTTGCCCCACGAAAGCTTGACGCACGAGTTGCCTGTCCGTCTGGTTCACGAGTTGCCCCACGTCTGCCTGGTTCACGAATTGCCCCACGTCCGTTTGGTTCATGAGTTGCCCAGTCCTTCTGGTGCATTGCCGTTCGTAGGTTAGCTTGGTTTACGAGTTGCTCCACGAAAGCTTGATTCACGAGTTCCCTGGCCGTCTGGTTCACGAGTTGCCCCACGTCTGCTTGCTTCACGAGTTGCCCCACGTCCGTTTGGTTGACGAGTTGCCCGGCACTTCTGCTTAACTAATTGCCGTTCGTAGGTCAGCTTGGTTTACGGGTTGCCCCACGAAAGCTTGATGCACGAGTTGCCTGTCCGTCTGGTTCACGAGTTGCCCCACGTCTGCCTGGTTCACGAATTGCCCCACGTCCGTTTGGTTCATGAGTTGCCCAGTCCTTCTGGTGCATTGCCGTTCGTAGGTTAGCTTGGTTTACGAGTTGCTCCACGAAAGCTTGATTCACGAGTTCCCTGGCCGTCTGGTTCACGAGTTGCCCCACGTCTGCTTGCTTCACGAGTTGCCCCACGTCCGTTTGGTTGACGAGTTGCCCGGCACTTCTGCTTAACTAATTGCCGTTCGTAGGTCAGCTTGGTTTACGGGTTGCCCCACGAAAGCTTGATGCACGAGTTGCCTGTCCGTCTGGTTCACGAGTTGCCCCACGTCTGCCTGGTTCACGAATTGCCCCACGTCCGTTTGGTTCATGAGTTGCCCAGTCCTTCTGGTGCATTGCCGTTCGTAGGTTAGCTTGGTTTACGAGTTGCTCCACGAAAGCTTGATTCACGAGTTGCCTGTCCGTCTGGTTCACGAGTTGCCCCACGTCTGCCTGGTTCACGAATTGCCCCACGTCCATTTGGTTCATGAGTTGCCCAGTCCTTCAGGTGCATTGCCGTTCGTACGTCAGCTTGGTTTACGAATTGCTCCAGGAAAGCTTGATTCACGAGTTCCCTGGCCGTCTGGTTCACGAGTTGCCCCACGTCTGCTTGGTTCACGAGTTGCCCCACGTTCGTTTGGTTGACGAGTTGCCCGGCCCTTCTGCTTAACTAATTGCCGTTCGTAGGTCAGCTTGGTTTACGAGTTGCTCCACGAAAGCTTGATTCACGAGTTCCCTGGCCGTCTGGTTCACGAGTTGCCCCAGGTCTGCTTGCTTCACTAATTGCTCCACGTCCATTTGGTTGACGAGTTGCCCGGCACTTCTGCTTAACTAATTGCCGTTCGTAGGTCAGCTTGGTTTACGGGTTGCCCCACGAAAGCTTGACTCACGAGTTGCCTGTCCGTCTGGTTCACGAGTTGCCCCACGTCTGCCTGGTTCACGAATTGCCCCACGTCCGTTTGGTTCATGAGTTGCCCAGTCCTTCTGGTGCATTGCCGTTCGTAGGTCAGCTTGGTTTACGAGTTACTCCACGAAAGCTTGATTCACGAGTTCCCTGGCCGTCTGGTTCACGAGTTGCCCCACGTCTGCTTGCTTCACTAATTGCTCCACGTCCATTTGGTTGACGAGTTGCCCGGCACTTCTGCTTAACTAATTGCCGTTCGTAGGTCAGCTTGGTTTACGAGTTGCCCCACGAAAGCTTGATTCACGAGTTGCCTGTCCGTCTGGTTCACGAGTTGCCCCACGTCTGCCTGGTTCACGAATTGCCCCACGTCCATTTGGTTCATGAGTTGCCCAGTCCTTCTGGTGAATTGCCGTTCGTACGTCAGCTTGGTTTACGAGTTGCTCCACGAAAGCTTGATTCACGAGTTCCCTGGCCGTCTGGTTCACGAGTTGCCCCACGTCTGCTTGGTTCACGAATTGCCCCACGTCCATTTGGTTGACGAGTTGCCCGGCCCTTCTGCTTAACTAATTGCCGTTCGTAGGTCAGCTTGGTTTACGAATTGCTCCAGGAAAGCTTGATTGACGAGTTCCCTGGCCGTCTGGTTCACGAGTTGCCCCACGTCTGCTTGGTTCACGAGTTGCCTGTCCGACTGGTTCACGAGTTGCCCCAGGTCTGCCTGGTTCACGAATTGCCCCACGTCCGTTTGGTTCATGAGTTGCCCAGTCCTTCTGGTGCATTGCCGTTCGTAGGTCAGCTTGGTTTACGAGTTGCTCCACGAAAGCTTGATTCACGAGTTCCCTGGCCGTCTGGTTCACGAGTTGCCACAGGTCTGCTTGCTTCACTAATTGCTCCACGTCCATTTGGTTGACGAGTTGCCCGGCACTTCTGCTTAACTAATTGCCGTTCGTAGGTCAGCTTGGTTTACGGGTTGCCCCACGAAAGCTTGATGCACGAGTTGCCTGTCCGTCTGGTTCACGAGTTGCCCCACGTCTGCCTGGTTCACGAATTGCCCCACGTCCGTTTGGTTCATGAGTTGCCCAGTCCTTCTGCTGCATTGCCGTTCGTAGGTTAGCTTGGTTTACGAGTTGCTCCACGAAAGCTTGATTCACGAGTTCCCTGGCCGTCTGGTTCACGAGTTGCCCCACGTCTGCTTGCTTCACGAGTTGCCCCACGTCCGTTTGGTTGACGAGTTGCCCGGCACTTCTGCTTAACTAATTGCCGTTCGTAGGTCAGCTTGGTTTACGGGTTGCCCCACGAAAGCTTGACGCACGAGTTGCCTGTCCGTCTGGTTCACGAGTTGCCCCACGTCTGCCTGGTTCACGAATTGCCCCACGTCCGTTTGGTTCATGAGTTGCCCAGTCCTTCTGGTGCATTGCCGTTCGTAGGTTAGCTTGGTTTACGAGATGCTCCACGAAAGCTTGATTCACGAGTTCCCTGGCCGTCTGGTTCACGAGTTGCCCCACGTCTGCTTGCTTCACGAGTTGCCCCACGTCCGTTTGGTTGACGAGTTGCCCGGCACTTCTGCTTAACTAATTGCCGTTCGTAGGTCAGCTTGGTTTACGGGTTGCCCCACGAAAGCTTGATGCACGAGTTGCCTGTCCGTCTGGTTCACGAGTTGCCCCACGTCTGCCTGGTTCACGAATTGCCCCACGTCCGTTTGGTTCATGAGTTGCCCAGTCCTTCTGGTGCATTGCCGTTCGTAGGTTAGCTTGGTTTACGAGTTGCTCCACGAAAGCTTGATTCACGAGTTGCCTGTCCGTCTGGTTCACGAGTTGCCCCACGTCTGCCTGGTTCACGAATTGCCCCACGTCCATTTGGTTCATGAGTTGCCCAGTCCTTCAGGTGCATTGCCGTTCGTACGTCAGCTTGGTTTACGAATTGCTCCAGGAAAGCTTGATTCACGAGTTCCCTGGCCGTCTGGTTCACGAGTTGCCCCACGTCTGCTTGGTTCACGAGTTGCCTGTCTGACTGGTTCACGAGTTGCCCCACGTCTGCTTGGTTCACGAATTGCCCCACGTCCATTTGGTTGACGAGTTGCCCGGCCCTTCTGCTTAACTAATTGCCGTTCGTAGGTCAGCTTGGTTTACGAATTGCTCCACGAAAGCTTGATTGACGAGTTCCCTGGCCGTCTGGTTCACGAGTTGCCCCACGTCTGCTTGGTTCACGAGTTGCCTGTCTGACTGGTTCACGAGTTGCCCCACGTCTGCTTGGTTCACGAGTTGCCGCACGTCTGCTTGGTTTTCGAATTGCCACACGTCCATTTGGTTCATGAGTTGCCCAGTCCTTCTGGTGAATTGACGTTCGTACGTCAGCTTGGTTTACGAGTTGCTCCACGAAAGCTTGATTCACGAGTTCCCTGGCCGTCTGGTTGACGAGTTGCCACAGGTCTGCTTGCTTCACTAATTGCTCCACGTCCATTTGGTTGACGAGTTGCCCGGCACTTCTGCTTAACTAATTGCCGTTCGTAGGTCAGCTTGGTCCACGAGTTGCCCCACGTCTGCTTGGTTCACGAGTTGCCGCACGTCTGCTTGGTTTTCGAATTGCCACACGTCCATTTGGTTCATGAGTTGCCCAGTCCTTCTGGTGCATTGCCGTTCGTAGGTTAGCTTGGTTTACGAGTTGCTCCACGAAAGCTTGATTCACGAGTTCCCTGGCCGTCTGGTTCACGAGTTGCCCCACGTCTGCTTGGTTCACGAGTTGCCCTACGTCCGTTTGGTTGACGAGTTGCCCGGCACTTCTGCTTAACTAATTGCCGTTCGTAGGTCAGCTTGGTTTACGGGTTGCCCCACGAAAGCTTGATTCACGAGTTGCCTGTCCGTCTGGTTCACGAGTTGCCCCACGTCTGCCTGGTTCACGAATTGCCCCACGTCCATTTGGTTCATGAGTTGCCCAGTCCTTCTGGTGCATTGCCGTTCGTAGGTTAGCTTGGTTTACGAGTTGCTCCACGAAAGCTTGATTCACGAGTTCCCTGGCCGTCTGGTTCACGAGTTGCCCCACGTCTGCTTGGTTCACGAGTTGCCCCACGTCCGTTTGGTTGACGAGTTGCCCGGCCCTTCTGCTTAACTAATTGCCGTTCGTAGGTCAGCTTGGTTTACGAATTGCTCCAGGAAAGCTTGATTGACGAGTTCCCTGGCCGTCTGGTTCACGAGTTGCCCCACGTCTGCTTGGTTCACGAGTTTCCCCACGTCCGTTTGGTTGACGAGTTGCTCGGCCCTTCTGCTTAACTAATTGCCGTTCGTAGCTGAGTTTGGTTTACGAGTTGTCCGGTATGGTTATTAACGAAGAGACTGGAAGTCGTATGGGGTCGGATCCACGGAGTTCGGCCGACCAGGTCGCTCCCTTTTCGGTAGGACTTCCGGAGCCCGTGCCGCCGATCATCAACTTGCATTTTCTGCACGGGGGGATTGGCGGACTCTCCGGAGATTTCAGGTGCCGTGTTTTGAACTCGGTGACCGGTGGCCAGGGGCCGACCACGACCGCTTCGGGAGAGCTGCGGTGTCTGCCCTCTCCCTGCCGTTAGGTCAGAGAGTCAGCCTCGCCGCCAGTTGAGTCTTGGCACTCAGCTGAACGATTTGCCCTCCGCCCGGTTGAGATTCTGGGTTGCCCGGAAGTCGGATGGGGTTGGATCCGCGGCGTGCGGCCGACCAGGTCGCTCCCTTTTCGGTAGGACCTCCGGATCCAGAGCCGCCGATCATCAACTTGCATTTTCTGCACGGGGGGATTGGCGGACTCTCCGGAGATTTCAGGTGCCGTGTTTTGAACTCGGTGACCGTTGGCCAGGGGCCGACTACGACCGATTCGGGGGAGCTCCGGTGTCTGCCCTCTCCCCTCCGGCGGGGCAGAGAGTGGCCCTTGCCGCAAGTGGAGGCTTGGCACTCTGCTGAACGATTTGCCCTCCGCCGGCTTGAGATTCTGGGTTGCCCGGAAGTCCGATGGGGTCGGATCCGCGGCGTGCGGCCGACCAGGTCGCTCCCTTTTCGGTAGGACCTCCGGATCCCGAGCCGCCGATCATCAACTTGCATTTTCTGCACGGGGGGATTGGCGGACTCTCCGGAGATTTCAGGTGCCGTGTTTTGAACTCGGTGACCGGTGGCCAGGGGCCGACTACGACCGATTCGGGGGAGCTCCGGTGTCTGCCCTCTCCCCTCCGGCGGGGCAGAGAGGGGCCCTTGCCGCCAGTGGAGGCTTGGCACTCTGCTGAACGATTTGCCCTCCGCCGGTTTGAGATTCTGGGTTGCCCGGAAGTCCGATGGGGTAGGATCCGCGGCGAGCGGCCGACCAGGTCGCTCCCTTTTCGGTAGGACCTCCGGAGTCCGATCCGCCGATCATCAACTTGCAATTTCTGCACGGGGGGATTGGCGGACTCTCCGGAGATTACAGGGGCCGTGTTTTGAACTCGGTGACCGGTGACCGGTGGCCAGGGGCCGACCACGACCGCTTCGTGGGAGCCCCGTGGCACCTCTTCTTGGTCGGCTCGTGAACTCGGGGAGCTCCGGTGTTTCCCTTTTCCCCGCAAGAATGGCAAAGTCCTAAAAGAAACCTAAGTCCGGTCGCGGAAGTCCCGATCGTATCGGATTCAAGGGTGTCTTACCGGCCACAGTGCTCAACTGACGGTCATGCTTCCGACAGTCGGCCCGCTTGGCAATGGCTTGCTCCTGCCAGCCCGCCAGTTAACAAGTTCCCCACGGAAGTCCATGAAGTTAACATCGGATGGCTCAGGCCGGCCTCACGAGACTTCGGCCGGTGGGACCTCCGCGCGGTCGCCCGCCGACGTCGCATTTGCATTTCTGGTACGGGCACTCCCGGTCATGGTTCACGAGTTGCCGCTGGAGGCTCTGATGAGGGTCCGATTTTCGACGTGAACCCGGGCTGAGATGCAGCATCCGCGGTCGACCCTCCGCGAGCTACCCCGCCGAATCGAAAATTGCATTTTCTGTACGGGGGGATTGGCGGAGTGCCCGGAGATTTTCGGGAACACGTTTTTCAGAGACACTTAGAAAAAGTTTTGGTATGTTGGTCACTTCGTGCATTGTCCTTAAGTGGTGCCACAATGGGCTCGAAGGCAATATAATACTTAAGGTTGAAGGCACTAAAATAGACGGGAAGGCAGCACCGTCAAGAGTTTGGGCAAGAAGGGCCAAGTGTACATGCTCGGAAGCTATGAAAGAAGGGCGAGGCTTCGGGCTAAAATATACCATGCTCTCATTCGTCTGAGTTGTCCTGAAATCGTCGTTCCTGGATCGATCGTGCTTGTCGTGTTCGTGCCGTATGGAGAGGCCCGGCGGCCCAGCGGAGACGCTGGTGTTTCAGGCTTGGGACAGACTCCACCACGCGGCCCTCTGTCGGTTACCCCTAACTGCTCAGAGGGAACACGACCAGGGCTTTTATCCCCCCCACCAGTTTGGGAAGAGACCTTCTCCGCAGCAATTGACGGTTCAGACGAGGGGGTGACTGGGATCTTCCTCCGCAGCAGTTGACGGTCTTGCGGCTGGAGATCCGTCTTTGGAGTAGCCCCTGCATGGGTTTTGTTTGGCGGCAGAGCACCTCAGGGAGGAGGGAGGTACTTTGTGCGCCCGGCGGTGGTTCCTTCGGCCGGCCTCAGGGCGTTCCACCCACCGCCGAATCTCTGTGGGCCTCGGGAGTTTGCGGAGCCCGGACGCTCCAGGTGTTGGATCATGGCCTAACCAAGGACGGGGCGAGATGACCTCCGGGGTCTCGCTGGCCAAGAGAGAGGGCTTCTCAAGCAAACAAACCTCGCACCCCGCGAGGGTGGCAGACCGGTGCGTACGTGGGCCCAGGGCGCGTGCGCTGCCTGCCGAGCTGGAGGCGAAAAAGAGTCTGACCACACACACCAAAGAAGTGTCACGAGCTGAAACCGGCACAGGGCTCCCTAGGTCGGCAGGGGAGACCACGTGCACGGCCGTTTTCCAATCCCCCTCGGCAGGCGACCGGGGCTGGGCAGAGTGCAGAGAG
>NW_027212009.1:120000-130000 GCF_036971445.1 Narcine bancroftii
GCCCCACGTCTGCTTGCTTCACGAGTTGCCCCACGTCCGTTTGGTTGACGAGTTGCCCGGCACTTCTGCTTAACTAATTGCCGTTCGTAGGTCAGCTTGGTTTACGGGTTGCCCCACGAAAGCTTGATGCACGAGTTGCCTGTCCGTCTGGTTCACGAGTTGCCCCACGTCTGCCTGGTTCACGAATTGCCCCACGTCCGTTTGGTTCATGAGTTGCCCAGTCCTTCTGGTGCATTGCCGTTCGTAGGTTAGCTTGGTTTACGAGTTGCTCCACGAAAGCTTGATTCACGAGTTCCCTGGCCGTCTGGTTCACGAGTTGCCCCACGTCTGCTTGCTTCACGAGTTGCCCCACGTCCGTTTGGTTGACGAGTTGCCCGGCACTTCTGCTTAACTAATTGCCGTTCGTAGGTCAGCTTGGTTTACGGGTTGCCCCACGAAAGCTTGATGCACGAGTTGCCTGTCCGTCTGGTTCACGAGTTGCCCCACGTCTGCCTGGTTCACGAATTGCCCCACGTCCGTTTGGTTCATGAGTTGCCCAGTCCTTCTGGTGCATTGCCGTTCGTAGGTTAGCTTGGTTTACGAGTTGCTCCACGAAAGCTTGATTCACGAGTTCCCTGGCCGTCTGGTTCACGAGTTGCCCCACGTCTGCTTGCTTCACGAGTTGCCCCACGTCCGTTTGGTTGACGAGTTGCCCGGCACTTCTGCTTAACTAATTGCCGTTCGTAGGTCAGCTTGGTTTACGGGTTGCCCCACGAAAGCTTGATGCACGAGTTGCCTGTCCGTCTGGTTCACGAGTTGCCCCACGTCTGCCTGGTTCACGAATTGCCCCACGTCCGTTTGGTTCATGAGTTGCCCAGTCCTTCTGGTGCATTGCCGTTCGTAGGTTAGCTTGGTTTACGAGTTGCTCCACGAAAGCTTGATTCACGAGTTCCCTGGCCGTCTGGTTCACGAGTTGCCCCACGTCTGCTTGCTTCACGAGTTGCCCCACGTCCGTTTGGTTGACGAGTTGCCCGGCACTTCTGCTTAACTAATTGCCGTTCGTAGGTCAGCTTGGTTTACGGGTTGCCCCACGAAAGCTTGATGCACGAGTTGCCTGTCCGTCTGGTTCACGAGTTGCCCCACGTCTGCCTGGTTCACGAATTGCCCCACGTCCGTTTGGTTCATGAGTTGCCCAGTCCTTCTGGTGCATTGCCGTTCGTAGGTTAGCTTGGTTTACGAGTTGCTCCACGAAAGCTTGATTCACGAGTTCCCTGGCCGTCTGGTTCACGAGTTGCCCCACGTCTGCTTGCTTCACGAGTTGCCCCACGTCCGTTTGGTTGACGAGTTGCCCGGCACTTCTGCTTAACTAATTGCCGTTCGTAGGTCAGCTTGGTTTACGGGTTGCCCCACGAAAGCTTGATGCACGAGTTGCCTGTCCGTCTGGTTCACGAGTTGCCCCACGTCTGCCTGGTTCACGAATTGCCCCACGTCCGTTTGGTTCATGAGTTGCCCAGTCCTTCTGGTGCATTGCCGTTCGTAGGTTAGCTTGGTTTACGAGTTGCTCCACGAAAGCTTGATTCACGAGTTGCCTGTCCGTCTGGTTCACGAGTTGCCCCACGTCTGCCTGGTTCACGAATTGCCCCACGTCCATTTGGTTCATGAGTTGCCCAGTCCTTCAGGTGCATTGCCGTTCGTACGTCAGCTTGGTTTACGAATTGCTCCAGGAAAGCTTGATTCACGAGTTCCCTGGCCGTCTGGTTCACGAGTTGCCCCACGTCTGCTTGGTTCACGAGTTGCCCCACGTTCGTTTGGTTGACGAGTTGCCCGGCCCTTCTGCTTAACTAATTGCCGTTCGTAGGTCAGCTTGGTTTACGAGTTGCTCCACGAAAGCTTGATTCACGAGTTCCCTGGCCGTCTGGTTCACGAGTTGCCCCAGGTCTGCTTGCTTCACTAATTGCTCCACGTCCATTTGGTTGACGAGTTGCCCGGCACTTCTGCTTAACTAATTGCCGTTCGTAGGTCAGCTTGGTTTACGGGTTGCCCCACGAAAGCTTGACTCACGAGTTGCCTGTCCGTCTGGTTCACGAGTTGCCCCACGTCTGCCTGGTTCACGAATTGCCCCACGTCCGTTTGGTTCATGAGTTGCCCAGTCCTTCTGGTGCATTGCCGTTCGTAGGTCAGCTTGGTTTACGAGTTACTCCACGAAAGCTTGATTCACGAGTTCCCTGGCCGTCTGGTTCACGAGTTGCCCCACGTCTGCTTGCTTCACTAATTGCTCCACGTCCATTTGGTTGACGAGTTGCCCGGCACTTCTGCTTAACTAATTGCCGTTCGTAGGTCAGCTTGGTTTACGAGTTGCCCCACGAAAGCTTGATTCACGAGTTGCCTGTCCGTCTGGTTCACGAGTTGCCCCACGTCTGCCTGGTTCACGAATTGCCCCACGTCCATTTGGTTCATGAGTTGCCCAGTCCTTCTGGTGAATTGCCGTTCGTACGTCAGCTTGGTTTACGAGTTGCTCCACGAAAGCTTGATTCACGAGTTCCCTGGCCGTCTGGTTCACGAGTTGCCCCACGTCTGCTTGGTTCACGAATTGCCCCACGTCCATTTGGTTGACGAGTTGCCCGGCCCTTCTGCTTAACTAATTGCCGTTCGTAGGTCAGCTTGGTTTACGAATTGCTCCAGGAAAGCTTGATTGACGAGTTCCCTGGCCGTCTGGTTCACGAGTTGCCCCACGTCTGCTTGGTTCACGAGTTGCCTGTCCGACTGGTTCACGAGTTGCCCCAGGTCTGCCTGGTTCACGAATTGCCCCACGTCCGTTTGGTTCATGAGTTGCCCAGTCCTTCTGGTGCATTGCCGTTCGTAGGTCAGCTTGGTTTACGAGTTGCTCCACGAAAGCTTGATTCACGAGTTCCCTGGCCGTCTGGTTCACGAGTTGCCACAGGTCTGCTTGCTTCACTAATTGCTCCACGTCCATTTGGTTGACGAGTTGCCCGGCACTTCTGCTTAACTAATTGCCGTTCGTAGGTCAGCTTGGTTTACGGGTTGCCCCACGAAAGCTTGATGCACGAGTTGCCTGTCCGTCTGGTTCACGAGTTGCCCCACGTCTGCCTGGTTCACGAATTGCCCCACGTCCGTTTGGTTCATGAGTTGCCCAGTCCTTCTGCTGCATTGCCGTTCGTAGGTTAGCTTGGTTTACGAGTTGCTCCACGAAAGCTTGATTCACGAGTTCCCTGGCCGTCTGGTTCACGAGTTGCCCCACGTCTGCTTGCTTCACGAGTTGCCCCACGTCCGTTTGGTTGACGAGTTGCCCGGCACTTCTGCTTAACTAATTGCCGTTCGTAGGTCAGCTTGGTTTACGGGTTGCCCCACGAAAGCTTGACGCACGAGTTGCCTGTCCGTCTGGTTCACGAGTTGCCCCACGTCTGCCTGGTTCACGAATTGCCCCACGTCCGTTTGGTTCATGAGTTGCCCAGTCCTTCTGGTGCATTGCCGTTCGTAGGTTAGCTTGGTTTACGAGTTGCTCCACGAAAGCTTGATTCACGAGTTCCCTGGCCGTCTGGTTCACGAGTTGCCCCACGTCTGCTTGCTTCACGAGTTGCCCCACGTCCGTTTGGTTGACGAGTTGCCCGGCACTTCTGCTTAACTAATTGCCGTTCGTAGGTCAGCTTGGTTTACGGGTTGCCCCACGAAAGCTTGATGCACGAGTTGCCTGTCCGTCTGGTTCACGAGTTGCCCCACGTCTGCCTGGTTCACGAATTGCCCCACGTCCGTTTGGTTCATGAGTTGCCCAGTCCTTCTGGTGCATTGCCGTTCGTAGGTTAGCTTGGTTTACGAGTTGCTCCACGAAAGCTTGATTCACGAGTTCCCTGGCCGTCTGGTTCACGAGTTGCCCCACGTCTGCTTGCTTCACGAGTTGCCCCACGTCCGTTTGGTTGACGAGTTGCCCGGCACTTCTGCTTAACTAATTGCCGTTCGTAGGTCAGCTTGGTTTACGGGTTGCCCCACGAAAGCTTGATGCACGAGTTGCCTGTCCGTCTGGTTCACGAGTTGCCCCACGTCTGCCTGGTTCACGAATTGCCCCACGTCCGTTTGGTTCATGAGTTGCCCAGTCCTTCTGGTGCATTGCCGTTCGTAGGTTAGCTTGGTTTACGAGTTGCTCCACGAAAGCTTGATTCACGAGTTGCCTGTCCGTCTGGTTCACGAGTTGCCCCACGTCTGCCTGGTTCACGAATTGCCCCACGTCCATTTGGTTCATGAGTTGCCCAGTCCTTCAGGTGCATTGCCGTTCGTACGTCAGCTTGGTTTACGAATTGCTCCAGGAAAGCTTGATTCACGAGTTCCCTGGCCGTCTGGTTCACGAGTTGCCCCACGTCTGCTTGGTTCACGAGTTGCCCCACGTTCGTTTGGTTGACGAGTTGCCCGGCCCTTCTGCTTAACTAATTGCCGTTCGTAGGTCAGCTTGGTTTACGAGTTGCTCCACGAAAGCTTGATTCACGAGTTCCCTGGCCGTCTGGTTCACGAGTTGCCCCAGGTCTGCTTGCTTCACTAATTGCTCCACGTCCATTTGGTTGACGAGTTGCCCGGCACTTCTGCTTAACTAATTGCCGTTCGTAGGTCAGCTTGGTTTACGGGTTGCCCCACGAAAGCTTGACTCACGAGTTGCCTGTCCGTCTGGTTCACGAGTTGCCCCACGTCTGCCTGGTTCACGAATTGCCCCACGTCCGTTTGGTTCATGAGTTGCCCAGTCCTTCTGGTGCATTGCCGTTCGTAGGTCAGCTTGGTTTACGAGTTACTCCACGAAAGCTTGATTCACGAGTTCCCTGGCCGTCTGGTTCACGAGTTGCCCCACGTCTGCTTGCTTCACTAATTGCTCCACGTCCATTTGGTTGACGAGTTGCCCGGCACTTCTGCTTAACTAATTGCCGTTCGTAGGTCAGCTTGGTTTACGAGTTGCCCCACGAAAGCTTGATTCACGAGTTGCCTGTCCGTCTGGTTCACGAGTTGCCCCACGTCTGCCTGGTTCACGAATTGCCCCACGTCCATTTGGTTCATGAGTTGCCCAGTCCTTCTGGTGAATTGCCGTTCGTACGTCAGCTTGGTTTACGAGTTGCTCCACGAAAGCTTGATTCACGAGTTCCCTGGCCGTCTGGTTCACGAGTTGCCCCACGTCTGCTTGGTTCACGAATTGCCCCACGTCCATTTGGTTGACGAGTTGCCCGGCCCTTCTGCTTAACTAATTGCCGTTCGTACGTCAGCTTGGTTTACGAATTGCTCCAGGAAAGCTTGATTCACGAGTTCCCTGGCCGTCTGGTTCACGAGTTGCCCCACGTCTGCTTGGTTCACGAGTTGCCCCACGTTCGTTTGGTTGACGAGTTGCCCGGCCCTTCTGCTTAACTAATTGCCGTTCGTAGGTCAGCTTGGTTTACGAGTTGCTCCACGAAAGCTTGATTCACGAGTTCCCTGGCCGTCTGGTTCACGAGTTGCCCCAGGTCTGCTTGCTTCACTAATTGCTCCACGTCCATTTGGTTGACGAGTTGCCCGGCACTTCTGCTTAACTAATTGCCGTTCGTAGGTCAGCTTGGTTTACGGGTTGCCCCACGAAAGCTTGACTCACGAGTTGCCTGTCCGTCTGGTTCACGAGTTGCCCCACGTCTGCCTGGTTCACGAATTGCCCCACGTCCGTTTGGTTCATGAGTTGCCCAGTCCTTCTGGTGCATTGCCGTTCGTAGGTCAGCTTGGTTTACGAGTTACTCCACGAAAGCTTGATTCACGAGTTCCCTGGCCGTCTGGTTCACGAGTTGCCCCACGTCTGCTTGCTTCACTAATTGCTCCACGTCCATTTGGTTGACGAGTTGCCCGGCACTTCTGCTTAACTAATTGCCGTTCGTAGGTCAGCTTGGTTTACGAGTTGCCCCACGAAAGCTTGATTCACGAGTTGCCTGTCCGTCTGGTTCACGAGTTGCCCCACGTCTGCCTGGTTCACGAATTGCCCCACGTCCATTTGGTTCATGAGTTGCCCAGTCCTTCTGGTGAATTGCCGTTCGTACGTCAGCTTGGTTTACGAGTTGCTCCACGAAAGCTTGATTCACGAGTTCCCTGGCCGTCTGGTTCACGAGTTGCCCCACGTCTGCTTGGTTCACGAATTGCCCCACGTCCATTTGGTTGACGAGTTGCCCGGCCCTTCTGCTTAACTAATTGCCGTTCGTAGGTCAGCTTGGTTTACGAATTGCTCCAGGAAAGCTTGATTGACGAGTTCCCTGGCCGTCTGGTTCACGAGTTGCCCCACGTCTGCTTGGTTCACGAGTTGCCTGTCCGACTGGTTCACGAGTTGCCCCAGGTCTGCCTGGTTCACGAATTGCCCCACGTCCGTTTGGTTCATGAGTTGCCCAGTCCTTCTGGTGCATTGCCGTTCGTAGGTCAGCTTGGTTTACGAGTTGCTCCACGAAAGCTTGATTCACGAGTTCCCTGGCCGTCTGGTTCACGAGTTGCCACAGGTCTGCTTGCTTCACTAATTGCTCCACGTCCATTTGGTTGACGAGTTGCCCGGCACTTCTGCTTAACTAATTGCCGTTCGTAGGTCAGCTTGGTTTACGGGTTGCCCCACGAAAGCTTGATGCACGAGTTGCCTGTCCGTCTGGTTCACGAGTTGCCCCACGTCTGCCTGGTTCACGAATTGCCCCACGTCCGTTTGGTTCATGAGTTGCCCAGTCCTTCTGCTGCATTGCCGTTCGTAGGTTAGCTTGGTTTACGAGTTGCTCCACGAAAGCTTGATTCACGAGTTCCCTGGCCGTCTGGTTCACGAGTTGCCCCACGTCTGCTTGCTTCACGAGTTGCCCCACGTCCGTTTGGTTGACGAGTTGCCCGGCACTTCTGCTTAACTAATTGCCGTTCGTAGGTCAGCTTGGTTTACGGGTTGCCCCACGAAAGCTTGACGCACGAGTTGCCTGTCCGTCTGGTTCACGAGTTGCCCCACGTCTGCCTGGTTCACGAATTGCCCCACGTCCGTTTGGTTCATGAGTTGCCCAGTCCTTCTGGTGCATTGCCGTTCGTAGGTTAGCTTGGTTTACGAGATGCTCCACGAAAGCTTGATTCACGAGTTCCCTGGCCGTCTGGTTCACGAGTTGCCCCACGTCTGCTTGCTTCACGAGTTGCCCCACGTCCGTTTGGTTGACGAGTTGCCCGGCACTTCTGCTTAACTAATTGCCGTTCGTAGGTCAGCTTGGTTTACGGGTTGCCCCACGAAAGCTTGATGCACGAGTTGCCTGTCCGTCTGGTTCACGAGTTGCCCCACGTCTGCCTGGTTCACGAATTGCCCCACGTCCGTTTGGTTCATGAGTTGCCCAGTCCTTCTGGTGCATTGCCGTTCGTAGGTTAGCTTGGTTTACGAGTTGCTCCACGAAAGCTTGATTCACGAGTTGCCTGTCCGTCTGGTTCACGAGTTGCCCCACGTCTGCCTGGTTCACGAATTGCCCCACGTCCATTTGGTTCATGAGTTGCCCAGTCCTTCAGGTGCATTGCCGTTCGTACGTCAGCTTGGTTTACGAATTGCTCCAGGAAAGCTTGATTCACGAGTTCCCTGGCCGTCTGGTTCACGAGTTGCCCCACGTCTGCTTGGTTCACGAGTTGCCTGTCTGACTGGTTCACGAGTTGCCCCACGTCTGCTTGGTTCACGAATTGCCCCACGTCCATTTGGTTGACGAGTTGCCCGGCCCTTCTGCTTAACTAATTGCCGTTCGTAGGTCAGCTTGGTTTACGAATTGCTCCACGAAAGCTTGATTGACGAGTTCCCTGGCCGTCTGGTTCACGAGTTGCCCCACGTCTGCTTGGTTCACGAGTTGCCTGTCTGACTGGTTCACGAGTTGCCCCACGTCTGCTTGGTTCACGAGTTGCCGCACGTCTGCTTGGTTTTCGAATTGCCACACGTCCATTTGGTTCATGAGTTGCCCAGTCCTTCTGGTGAATTGACGTTCGTACGTCAGCTTGGTTTACGAGTTGCTCCACGAAAGCTTGATTCACGAGTTCCCTGGCCGTCTGGTTGACGAGTTGCCACAGGTCTGCTTGCTTCACTAATTGCTCCACGTCCATTTGGTTGACGAGTTGCCCGGCACTTCTGCTTAACTAATTGCCGTTCGTAGGTCAGCTTGGTCCACGAGTTGCCCCACGTCTGCTTGGTTCACGAGTTGCCGCACGTCTGCTTGGTTTTCGAATTGCCACACGTCCATTTGGTTCATGAGTTGCCCAGTCCTTCTGGTGCATTGCCGTTCGTAGGTTAGCTTGGTTTACGAGTTGCTCCACGAAAGCTTGATTCACGAGTTCCCTGGCCGTCTGGTTCACGAGTTGCCCCACGTCTGCTTGGTTCACGAGTTGCCCTACGTCCGTTTGGTTGACGAGTTGCCCGGCACTTCTGCTTAACTAATTGCCGTTCGTAGGTCAGCTTGGTTTACGGGTTGCCCCACGAAAGCTTGATTCACGAGTTGCCTGTCCGTCTGGTTCACGAGTTGCCCCACGTCTGCCTGGTTCACGAATTGCCCCACGTCCATTTGGTTCATGAGTTGCCCAGTCCTTCTGGTGCATTGCCGTTCGTAGGTTAGCTTGGTTTACGAGTTGCTCCACGAAAGCTTGATTCACGAGTTCCCTGGCCGTCTGGTTCACGAGTTGCCCCACGTCTGCTTGGTTCACGAGTTGCCCCACGTCCGTTTGGTTGACGAGTTGCCCGGCCCTTCTGCTTAACTAATTGCCGTTCGTAGGTCAGCTTGGTTTACGAATTGCTCCAGGAAAGCTTGATTGACGAGTTCCCTGGCCGTCTGGTTCACGAGTTGCCCCACGTCTGCTTGGTTCACGAGTTTCCCCACGTCCGTTTGGTTGACGAGTTGCTCGGCCCTTCTGCTTAACTAATTGCCGTTCGTAGCTGAGTTTGGTTTACGAGTTGTCCGGTATGGTTATTAACGAAGAGACTGGAAGTCGTATGGGGTCGGATCCACGGAGTTCGGCCGACCAGGTCGCTCCCTTTTCGGTAGGACTTCCGGAGCCCGTGCCGCCGATCATCAACTTGCATTTTCTGCACGGGGGGATTGGCGGACTCTCCGGAGATTTCAGGTGCCGTGTTTTGAACTCGGTGACCGGTGGCCAGGGGCCGACCACGACCGCTTCGGGAGAGCTGCGGTGTCTGCCCTCTCCCTGCCGTTAGGTCAGAGAGTCAGCCTCGCCGCCAGTTGAGTCTTGGCACTCAGCTGAACGATTTGCCCTCCGCCCGGTTGAGATTCTGGGTTGCCCGGAAGTCGGATGGGGTTGGATCCGCGGCGTGCGGCCGACCAGGTCGCTCCCTTTTCGGTAGGACCTCCGGATCCAGAGCCGCCGATCATCAACTTGCATTTTCTGCACGGGGGGATTGGCGGACTCTCCGGAGATTTCAGGTGCCGTGTTTTGAACTCGGTGACCGTTGGCCAGGGGCCGACTACGACCGATTCGGGGGAGCTCCGGTGTCTGCCCTCTCCCCTCCGGCGGGGCAGAGAGTGGCCCTTGCCGCAAGTGGAGGCTTGGCACTCTGCTGAACGATTTGCCCTCCGCCGGCTTGAGATTCTGGGTTGCCCGGAAGTCCGATGGGGTCGGATCCGCGGCGTGCGGCCGACCAGGTCGCTCCCTTTTCGGTAGGACCTCCGGATCCCGAGCCGCCGATCATCAACTTGCATTTTCTGCACGGGGGGATTGGCGGACTCTCCGGAGATTTCAGGTGCCGTGTTTTGAACTCGGTGACCGGTGGCCAGGGGCCGACTACGACCGATTCGGGGGAGCTCCGGTGTCTGCCCTCTCCCCTCCGGCGGGGCAGAGAGGGGCCCTTGCCGCCAGTGGAGGCTTGGCACTCTGCTGAACGATTTGCCCTCCGCCGGTTTGAGATTCTGGGTTGCCCGGAAGTCCGATGGGGTAGGATCCGCGGCGAGCGGCCGACCAGGTCGCTCCCTTTTCGGTAGGACCTCCGGAGTCCGATCCGCCGATCATCAACTTGCAATTTCTGCACGGGGGG
>NW_027212009.1:150000-160000 GCF_036971445.1 Narcine bancroftii
AGGTTAGCTTGGTTTACGAGTTGCTCCACGAAAGCTTGATTCACGAGTTCCCTGGCCGTCTGGTTCACGAGTTGCCCCACGTCTGCTTGCTTCACGAGTTGCCCCACGTCCGTTTGGTTGACGAGTTGCCCGGCACTTCTGCTTAACTAATTGCCGTTCGTAGGTCAGCTTGGTTTACGGGTTGCCCCACGAAAGCTTGATGCACGAGTTGCCTGTCCGTCTGGTTCACGAGTTGCCCCACGTCTGCCTGGTTCACGAATTGCCCCACGTCCGTTTGGTTCATGAGTTGCCCAGTCCTTCTGGTGCATTGCCGTTCGTAGGTTAGCTTGGTTTACGAGTTGCTCCACGAAAGCTTGATTCACGAGTTGCCTGTCCGTCTGGTTCACGAGTTGCCCCACGTCTGCCTGGTTCACGAATTGCCCCACGTCCATTTGGTTCATGAGTTGCCCAGTCCTTCAGGTGCATTGCCGTTCGTACGTCAGCTTGGTTTACGAATTGCTCCAGGAAAGCTTGATTCACGAGTTCCCTGGCCGTCTGGTTCACGAGTTGCCCCACGTCTGCTTGGTTCACGAGTTGCCCCACGTTCGTTTGGTTGACGAGTTGCCCGGCCCTTCTGCTTAACTAATTGCCGTTCGTAGGTCAGCTTGGTTTACGAGTTGCTCCACGAAAGCTTGATTCACGAGTTCCCTGGCCGTCTGGTTCACGAGTTGCCCCAGGTCTGCTTGCTTCACTAATTGCTCCACGTCCATTTGGTTGACGAGTTGCCCGGCACTTCTGCTTAACTAATTGCCGTTCGTAGGTCAGCTTGGTTTACGGGTTGCCCCACGAAAGCTTGACTCACGAGTTGCCTGTCCGTCTGGTTCACGAGTTGCCCCACGTCTGCCTGGTTCACGAATTGCCCCACGTCCGTTTGGTTCATGAGTTGCCCAGTCCTTCTGGTGCATTGCCGTTCGTAGGTCAGCTTGGTTTACGAGTTACTCCACGAAAGCTTGATTCACGAGTTCCCTGGCCGTCTGGTTCACGAGTTGCCCCACGTCTGCTTGCTTCACTAATTGCTCCACGTCCATTTGGTTGACGAGTTGCCCGGCACTTCTGCTTAACTAATTGCCGTTCGTAGGTCAGCTTGGTTTACGAGTTGCCCCACGAAAGCTTGATTCACGAGTTGCCTGTCCGTCTGGTTCACGAGTTGCCCCACGTCTGCCTGGTTCACGAATTGCCCCACGTCCATTTGGTTCATGAGTTGCCCAGTCCTTCTGGTGAATTGCCGTTCGTACGTCAGCTTGGTTTACGAGTTGCTCCACGAAAGCTTGATTCACGAGTTCCCTGGCCGTCTGGTTCACGAGTTGCCCCACGTCTGCTTGGTTCACGAATTGCCCCACGTCCATTTGGTTGACGAGTTGCCCGGCCCTTCTGCTTAACTAATTGCCGTTCGTAGGTCAGCTTGGTTTACGAATTGCTCCAGGAAAGCTTGATTGACGAGTTCCCTGGCCGTCTGGTTCACGAGTTGCCCCACGTCTGCTTGGTTCACGAGTTGCCTGTCCGACTGGTTCACGAGTTGCCCCAGGTCTGCCTGGTTCACGAATTGCCCCACGTCCGTTTGGTTCATGAGTTGCCCAGTCCTTCTGGTGCATTGCCGTTCGTAGGTCAGCTTGGTTTACGAGTTGCTCCACGAAAGCTTGATTCACGAGTTCCCTGGCCGTCTGGTTCACGAGTTGCCACAGGTCTGCTTGCTTCACTAATTGCTCCACGTCCATTTGGTTGACGAGTTGCCCGGCACTTCTGCTTAACTAATTGCCGTTCGTAGGTCAGCTTGGTTTACGGGTTGCCCCACGAAAGCTTGATGCACGAGTTGCCTGTCCGTCTGGTTCACGAGTTGCCCCACGTCTGCCTGGTTCACGAATTGCCCCACGTCCGTTTGGTTCATGAGTTGCCCAGTCCTTCTGCTGCATTGCCGTTCGTAGGTTAGCTTGGTTTACGAGTTGCTCCACGAAAGCTTGATTCACGAGTTCCCTGGCCGTCTGGTTCACGAGTTGCCCCACGTCTGCTTGCTTCACGAGTTGCCCCACGTCCGTTTGGTTGACGAGTTGCCCGGCACTTCTGCTTAACTAATTGCCGTTCGTAGGTCAGCTTGGTTTACGGGTTGCCCCACGAAAGCTTGACGCACGAGTTGCCTGTCCGTCTGGTTCACGAGTTGCCCCACGTCTGCCTGGTTCACGAATTGCCCCACGTCCGTTTGGTTCATGAGTTGCCCAGTCCTTCTGGTGCATTGCCGTTCGTAGGTTAGCTTGGTTTACGAGTTGCTCCACGAAAGCTTGATTCACGAGTTCCCTGGCCGTCTGGTTCACGAGTTGCCCCACGTCTGCTTGCTTCACGAGTTGCCCCACGTCCGTTTGGTTGACGAGTTGCCCGGCACTTCTGCTTAACTAATTGCCGTTCGTAGGTCAGCTTGGTTTACGGGTTGCCCCACGAAAGCTTGATGCACGAGTTGCCTGTCCGTCTGGTTCACGAGTTGCCCCACGTCTGCCTGGTTCACGAATTGCCCCACGTCCGTTTGGTTCATGAGTTGCCCAGTCCTTCTGGTGCATTGCCGTTCGTAGGTTAGCTTGGTTTACGAGTTGCTCCACGAAAGCTTGATTCACGAGTTCCCTGGCCGTCTGGTTCACGAGTTGCCCCACGTCTGCTTGCTTCACGAGTTGCCCCACGTCCGTTTGGTTGACGAGTTGCCCGGCACTTCTGCTTAACTAATTGCCGTTCGTAGGTCAGCTTGGTTTACGGGTTGCCCCACGAAAGCTTGATGCACGAGTTGCCTGTCCGTCTGGTTCACGAGTTGCCCCACGTCTGCCTGGTTCACGAATTGCCCCACGTCCGTTTGGTTCATGAGTTGCCCAGTCCTTCTGGTGCATTGCCGTTCGTAGGTTAGCTTGGTTTACGAGTTGCTCCACGAAAGCTTGATTCACGAGTTGCCTGTCCGTCTGGTTCACGAGTTGCCCCACGTCTGCCTGGTTCACGAATTGCCCCACGTCCATTTGGTTCATGAGTTGCCCAGTCCTTCAGGTGCATTGCCGTTCGTACGTCAGCTTGGTTTACGAATTGCTCCAGGAAAGCTTGATTCACGAGTTCCCTGGCCGTCTGGTTCACGAGTTGCCCCACGTCTGCTTGGTTCACGAGTTGCCCCACGTTCGTTTGGTTGACGAGTTGCCCGGCCCTTCTGCTTAACTAATTGCCGTTCGTAGGTCAGCTTGGTTTACGAGTTGCTCCACGAAAGCTTGATTCACGAGTTCCCTGGCCGTCTGGTTCACGAGTTGCCCCAGGTCTGCTTGCTTCACTAATTGCTCCACGTCCATTTGGTTGACGAGTTGCCCGGCACTTCTGCTTAACTAATTGCCGTTCGTAGGTCAGCTTGGTTTACGGGTTGCCCCACGAAAGCTTGACTCACGAGTTGCCTGTCCGTCTGGTTCACGAGTTGCCCCACGTCTGCCTGGTTCACGAATTGCCCCACGTCCGTTTGGTTCATGAGTTGCCCAGTCCTTCTGGTGCATTGCCGTTCGTAGGTCAGCTTGGTTTACGAGTTACTCCACGAAAGCTTGATTCACGAGTTCCCTGGCCGTCTGGTTCACGAGTTGCCCCACGTCTGCTTGCTTCACTAATTGCTCCACGTCCATTTGGTTGACGAGTTGCCCGGCACTTCTGCTTAACTAATTGCCGTTCGTAGGTCAGCTTGGTTTACGAGTTGCCCCACGAAAGCTTGATTCACGAGTTGCCTGTCCGTCTGGTTCACGAGTTGCCCCACGTCTGCCTGGTTCACGAATTGCCCCACGTCCATTTGGTTCATGAGTTGCCCAGTCCTTCTGGTGAATTGCCGTTCGTACGTCAGCTTGGTTTACGAGTTGCTCCACGAAAGCTTGATTCACGAGTTCCCTGGCCGTCTGGTTCACGAGTTGCCCCACGTCTGCTTGGTTCACGAATTGCCCCACGTCCATTTGGTTGACGAGTTGCCCGGCCCTTCTGCTTAACTAATTGCCGTTCGTAGGTCAGCTTGGTTTACGAATTGCTCCAGGAAAGCTTGATTGACGAGTTCCCTGGCCGTCTGGTTCACGAGTTGCCCCACGTCTGCTTGGTTCACGAGTTGCCTGTCCGACTGGTTCACGAGTTGCCCCAGGTCTGCCTGGTTCACGAATTGCCCCACGTCCGTTTGGTTCATGAGTTGCCCAGTCCTTCTGGTGCATTGCCGTTCGTAGGTCAGCTTGGTTTACGAGTTGCTCCACGAAAGCTTGATTCACGAGTTCCCTGGCCGTCTGGTTCACGAGTTGCCACAGGTCTGCTTGCTTCACTAATTGCTCCACGTCCATTTGGTTGACGAGTTGCCCGGCACTTCTGCTTAACTAATTGCCGTTCGTAGGTCAGCTTGGTTTACGGGTTGCCCCACGAAAGCTTGATGCACGAGTTGCCTGTCCGTCTGGTTCACGAGTTGCCCCACGTCTGCCTGGTTCACGAATTGCCCCACGTCCGTTTGGTTCATGAGTTGCCCAGTCCTTCTGCTGCATTGCCGTTCGTAGGTTAGCTTGGTTTACGAGTTGCTCCACGAAAGCTTGATTCACGAGTTCCCTGGCCGTCTGGTTCACGAGTTGCCCCACGTCTGCTTGCTTCACGAGTTGCCCCACGTCCGTTTGGTTGACGAGTTGCCCGGCACTTCTGCTTAACTAATTGCCGTTCGTAGGTCAGCTTGGTTTACGGGTTGCCCCACGAAAGCTTGACGCACGAGTTGCCTGTCCGTCTGGTTCACGAGTTGCCCCACGTCTGCCTGGTTCACGAATTGCCCCACGTCCGTTTGGTTCATGAGTTGCCCAGTCCTTCTGGTGCATTGCCGTTCGTAGGTTAGCTTGGTTTACGAGATGCTCCACGAAAGCTTGATTCACGAGTTCCCTGGCCGTCTGGTTCACGAGTTGCCCCACGTCTGCTTGCTTCACGAGTTGCCCCACGTCCGTTTGGTTGACGAGTTGCCCGGCACTTCTGCTTAACTAATTGCCGTTCGTAGGTCAGCTTGGTTTACGGGTTGCCCCACGAAAGCTTGATGCACGAGTTGCCTGTCCGTCTGGTTCACGAGTTGCCCCACGTCTGCCTGGTTCACGAATTGCCCCACGTCCGTTTGGTTCATGAGTTGCCCAGTCCTTCTGGTGCATTGCCGTTCGTAGGTTAGCTTGGTTTACGAGTTGCTCCACGAAAGCTTGATTCACGAGTTGCCTGTCCGTCTGGTTCACGAGTTGCCCCACGTCTGCCTGGTTCACGAATTGCCCCACGTCCATTTGGTTCATGAGTTGCCCAGTCCTTCAGGTGCATTGCCGTTCGTACGTCAGCTTGGTTTACGAATTGCTCCAGGAAAGCTTGATTCACGAGTTCCCTGGCCGTCTGGTTCACGAGTTGCCCCACGTCTGCTTGGTTCACGAGTTGCCTGTCTGACTGGTTCACGAGTTGCCCCACGTCTGCTTGGTTCACGAATTGCCCCACGTCCATTTGGTTGACGAGTTGCCCGGCCCTTCTGCTTAACTAATTGCCGTTCGTAGGTCAGCTTGGTTTACGAATTGCTCCACGAAAGCTTGATTGACGAGTTCCCTGGCCGTCTGGTTCACGAGTTGCCCCACGTCTGCTTGGTTCACGAGTTGCCTGTCTGACTGGTTCACGAGTTGCCCCACGTCTGCTTGGTTCACGAGTTGCCGCACGTCTGCTTGGTTTTCGAATTGCCACACGTCCATTTGGTTCATGAGTTGCCCAGTCCTTCTGGTGAATTGACGTTCGTACGTCAGCTTGGTTTACGAGTTGCTCCACGAAAGCTTGATTCACGAGTTCCCTGGCCGTCTGGTTGACGAGTTGCCACAGGTCTGCTTGCTTCACTAATTGCTCCACGTCCATTTGGTTGACGAGTTGCCCGGCACTTCTGCTTAACTAATTGCCGTTCGTAGGTCAGCTTGGTCCACGAGTTGCCCCACGTCTGCTTGGTTCACGAGTTGCCGCACGTCTGCTTGGTTTTCGAATTGCCACACGTCCATTTGGTTCATGAGTTGCCCAGTCCTTCTGGTGCATTGCCGTTCGTAGGTTAGCTTGGTTTACGAGTTGCTCCACGAAAGCTTGATTCACGAGTTCCCTGGCCGTCTGGTTCACGAGTTGCCCCACGTCTGCTTGGTTCACGAGTTGCCCTACGTCCGTTTGGTTGACGAGTTGCCCGGCACTTCTGCTTAACTAATTGCCGTTCGTAGGTCAGCTTGGTTTACGGGTTGCCCCACGAAAGCTTGATTCACGAGTTGCCTGTCCGTCTGGTTCACGAGTTGCCCCACGTCTGCCTGGTTCACGAATTGCCCCACGTCCATTTGGTTCATGAGTTGCCCAGTCCTTCTGGTGCATTGCCGTTCGTAGGTTAGCTTGGTTTACGAGTTGCTCCACGAAAGCTTGATTCACGAGTTCCCTGGCCGTCTGGTTCACGAGTTGCCCCACGTCTGCTTGGTTCACGAGTTGCCCCACGTCCGTTTGGTTGACGAGTTGCCCGGCCCTTCTGCTTAACTAATTGCCGTTCGTAGGTCAGCTTGGTTTACGAATTGCTCCAGGAAAGCTTGATTGACGAGTTCCCTGGCCGTCTGGTTCACGAGTTGCCCCACGTCTGCTTGGTTCACGAGTTTCCCCACGTCCGTTTGGTTGACGAGTTGCTCGGCCCTTCTGCTTAACTAATTGCCGTTCGTAGCTGAGTTTGGTTTACGAGTTGTCCGGTATGGTTATTAACGAAGAGACTGGAAGTCGTATGGGGTCGGATCCACGGAGTTCGGCCGACCAGGTCGCTCCCTTTTCGGTAGGACTTCCGGAGCCCGTGCCGCCGATCATCAACTTGCATTTTCTGCACGGGGGGATTGGCGGACTCTCCGGAGATTTCAGGTGCCGTGTTTTGAACTCGGTGACCGGTGGCCAGGGGCCGACCACGACCGCTTCGGGAGAGCTGCGGTGTCTGCCCTCTCCCTGCCGTTAGGTCAGAGAGTCAGCCTCGCCGCCAGTTGAGTCTTGGCACTCAGCTGAACGATTTGCCCTCCGCCCGGTTGAGATTCTGGGTTGCCCGGAAGTCGGATGGGGTTGGATCCGCGGCGTGCGGCCGACCAGGTCGCTCCCTTTTCGGTAGGACCTCCGGATCCAGAGCCGCCGATCATCAACTTGCATTTTCTGCACGGGGGGATTGGCGGACTCTCCGGAGATTTCAGGTGCCGTGTTTTGAACTCGGTGACCGTTGGCCAGGGGCCGACTACGACCGATTCGGGGGAGCTCCGGTGTCTGCCCTCTCCCCTCCGGCGGGGCAGAGAGTGGCCCTTGCCGCAAGTGGAGGCTTGGCACTCTGCTGAACGATTTGCCCTCCGCCGGCTTGAGATTCTGGGTTGCCCGGAAGTCCGATGGGGTCGGATCCGCGGCGTGCGGCCGACCAGGTCGCTCCCTTTTCGGTAGGACCTCCGGATCCCGAGCCGCCGATCATCAACTTGCATTTTCTGCACGGGGGGATTGGCGGACTCTCCGGAGATTTCAGGTGCCGTGTTTTGAACTCGGTGACCGGTGGCCAGGGGCCGACTACGACCGATTCGGGGGAGCTCCGGTGTCTGCCCTCTCCCCTCCGGCGGGGCAGAGAGGGGCCCTTGCCGCCAGTGGAGGCTTGGCACTCTGCTGAACGATTTGCCCTCCGCCGGTTTGAGATTCTGGGTTGCCCGGAAGTCCGATGGGGTAGGATCCGCGGCGAGCGGCCGACCAGGTCGCTCCCTTTTCGGTAGGACCTCCGGAGTCCGATCCGCCGATCATCAACTTGCAATTTCTGCACGGGGGGATTGGCGGACTCTCCGGAGATTACAGGGGCCGTGTTTTGAACTCGGTGACCGGTGACCGGTGGCCAGGGGCCGACCACGACCGCTTCGTGGGAGCCCCGTGGCACCTCTT
This sequence comes from Narcine bancroftii, assembly GCF_036971445.1. Taxonomy (NCBI): domain Eukaryota; kingdom Metazoa; phylum Chordata; class Chondrichthyes; order Torpediniformes; family Narcinidae; genus Narcine; species Narcine bancroftii. Next base: position 157,954 of record NW_027212009.1, read on the forward strand.
CTTGGTCGGCTCGTGAACTCGGGGAGCTCCGGTGTTTCCCTTTTCCCCGCAAGAATGGCAAAGTCCTAAAAGAAACCTAAGTCCGGTCGCGGAAGTCCCGATCGTATCGGATTCAAGGGTGTCTTACCGGCCACAGTGCTCAACTGACGGTCATGCTTCCGACAGTCGGCCCGCTTGGCAATGGCTTGCTCCTGCCAGCCCGCCAGTTAACAAGTTCCCCACGGAAGTCCATGAAGTTAACATCGGATGGCTCAGGCCGGCCTCACGAGACTTCGGCCGGTGGGACCTCCGCGCGGTCGCCCGCCGACGTCGCATTTGCATTTCTGGTACGGGCACTCCCGGTCATGGTTCACGAGTTGCCGCTGGAGGCTCTGATGAGGGTCCGATTTTCGACGTGAACCCGGGCTGAGATGCAGCATCCGCGGTCGACCCTCCGCGAGCTACCCCGCCGAATCGAAAATTGCATTTTCTGTACGGGGGGATTGGCGGAGTGCCCGGAGATTTTCGGGAACACGTTTTTCAGAGACACTTAGAAAAAGTTTTGGTATGTTGGTCACTTCGTGCATTGTCCTTAAGTGGTGCCACAATGGGCTCGAAGGCAATATAATACTTAAGGTTGAAGGCACTAAAATAGACGGGAAGGCAGCACCGTCAAGAGTTTGGGCAAGAAGGGCCAAGTGTACATGCTCGGAAGCTATGAAAGAAGGGCGAGGCTTCGGGCTAAAATATACCATGCTCTCATTCGTCTGAGTTGTCCTGAAATCGTCGTTCCTGGATCGATCGTGCTTGTCGTGTTCGTGCCGTATGGAGAGGCCCGGCGGCCCAGCGGAGACGCTGGTGTTTCAGGCTTGGGACAGACTCCACCACGCGGCCCTCTGTCGGTTACCCCTAACTGCTCAGAGGGAACACGACCAGGGCTTTTATCCCCCCCACCAGTTTGGGAAGAGACCTTCTCCGCAGCAATTGACGGTTCAGACGAGGGGGTGACTGGGATCTTCCTCCGCAGCAGTTGACGGTCTTGCGGCTGGAGATCCGTCTTTGGAGTAGCCCCTGCATGGGTTTTGTTTGGCGGCAGAGCACCTCAGGGAGGAGGGAGGTACTTTGTGCGCCCGGCGGTGGTTCCTTCGGCCGGCCTCAGGGCGTTCCACCCACCGCCGAATCTCTGTGGGCCTCGGGAGTTTGCGGAGCCCGGACGCTCCAGGTGTTGGATCATGGCCTAACCAAGGACGGGGCGAGATGACCTCCGGGGTCTCGCTGGCCAAGAGAGAGGGCTTCTCAAGCAAACAAACCTCGCACCCCGCGAGGGTGGCAGACCGGTGCGTACGTGGGCCCAGGGCGCGTGCGCTGCCTGCCGAGCTGGAGGCGAAAAAGAGTCTGACCACACACACCAAAGAAGTGTCACGAGCTGAAACCGGCACAGGGCTCCCTAGGTCGGCAGGGGAGACCACGTGCACGGCCGTTTTCCAATCCCCCTCGGCAGGCGACCGGGGCTGGGCAGAGTGCAGAGAGCGGGCAAGCTGCCACGCCGGCGGGCGGACAGGCGTGTGCAGGTGCAGAAGGCCGCTGGGGTCTCTCGCGTGTCTCTCTGCGTCGGTGAGCGCGACGACCGTGTCAGTCTGTTTGAGCCACCTGGACGGCACGGGGCTGCTGCCAATGTACGCTCACTCGCTTCACTTTACTCAACCCTCTCCCCCTGCGTGGTCCCGTTGATCATAGACGGGCGTCACGTCGGCGGTGGTGGCGTCTTCGAACGCAGGGTTAACCGGGCAAGCCTCAACCGATCCCGCGGCCTCAGATGGTACAAACGTCAACCCTGGCGCGCGTGGCTGAGGTGGGCATCCACTGCTCAGTTGCTTCGAACGGAAGGGCTACACCAGGTAAGCCTCAACCGATCCCGCGGCCTTCATCGGTCCAAACTTCTAAACCGTTGGGCGTGCGTGGCTGAGGTGGGCAAGTACTGCTTGGTTCCTTCGCAGGACGTGCGACTGGGTGGGCCTCAACTGATCCCGCGGCCTCAGATGGTACAAACGTCAACCCTGGCACGCGT
>NW_027212009.1:177500-200000 GCF_036971445.1 Narcine bancroftii
CCTTCTGGTGCATTGCCGTTCGTAGGTTAGCTTGGTTTACGAGTTGCTCCACGAAAGCTTGATTCACGAGTTCCCTGGCCGTCTGGTTCACGAGTTGCCCCACGTCTGCTTGCTTCACGAGTTGCCCCACGTCCGTTTGGTTGACGAGTTGCCCGGCACTTCTGCTTAACTAATTGCCGTTCGTAGGTCAGCTTGGTTTACGGGTTGCCCCACGAAAGCTTGATGCACGAGTTGCCTGTCCGTCTGGTTCACGAGTTGCCCCACGTCTGCCTGGTTCACGAATTGCCCCACGTCCGTTTGGTTCATGAGTTGCCCAGTCCTTCTGGTGCATTGCCGTTCGTAGGTTAGCTTGGTTTACGAGTTGCTCCACGAAAGCTTGATTCACGATCCCTGGCCGTCTGGTTCACGAGTTGCCCCACGTCTGCTTGCTTCACGAGTTGCCCCACGTCCGTTTGGTTGACGAGTTGCCCGGCACTTCTGCTTAACTAATTGCCGTTCGTAGGTCAGCTTGGTTTACGGGTTGCCCCACGAAAGCTTGATGCACGAGTTGCCTGTCCGTCTGGTTCACGAGTTGCCCCACGTCTGCCTGGTTCACGAATTGCCCCACGTCCGTTTGGTTCATGAGTTGCCCAGTCCTTCTGGTGCATTGCCGTTCGTAGGTTAGCTTGGTTTACGAGTTGCTCCACGAAAGCTTGATTCACGAGTTCCCTGGCCGTCTGGTTCACGAGTTGCCCCACGTCTGCTTGCTTCACGAGTTGCCCCACGTCCGTTTGGTTGACGAGTTGCCCGGCACTTCTGCTTAACTAATTGCCGTTCGTAGGTCAGCTTGGTTTACGAATTGCTCCAGGAAAGCTTGATTCACGAGTTCCCTGGCCGTCTGGTTCACGAGTTGCCCCACGTCTGCTTGGTTCACGAGTTGCCCCACGTTCGTTTGGTTGACGAGTTGCCCGGCCCTTCTGCTTAACTAATTGCCGTTCGTAGGTCAGCTTGGTTTACGAGTTGCTCCACGAAAGCTTGATTCACGAGTTCCCTGGCCGTCTGGTTCACGAGTTGCCCCAGGTCTGCTTGCTTCACTAATTGCTCCACGTCCATTTGGTTGACGAGTTGCCCGGCACTTCTGCTTAACTAATTGCCGTTCGTAGGTCAGCTTGGTTTACGGGTTGCCCCACGAAAGCTTGACTCACGAGTTGCCTGTCCGTCTGGTTCACGAGTTGCCCCACGTCTGCCTGGTTCACGAATTGCCCCACGTCCGTTTGGTTCATGAGTTGCCCAGTCCTTCTGGTGCATTGCCGTTCGTAGGTCAGCTTGGTTTACGAGTTACTCCACGAAAGCTTGATTCACGAGTTCCCTGGCCGTCTGGTTCACGAGTTGCCCCACGTCTGCTTGCTTCACTAATTGCTCCACGTCCATTTGGTTGACGAGTTGCCCGGCACTTCTGCTTAACTAATTGCCGTTCGTAGGTCAGCTTGGTTTACGAGTTGCCCCACGAAAGCTTGATTCACGAGTTGCCTGTCCGTCTGGTTCACGAGTTGCCCCACGTCTGCCTGGTTCACGAATTGCCCCACGTCCATTTGGTTCATGAGTTGCCCAGTCCTTCTGGTGAATTGCCGTTCGTACGTCAGCTTGGTTTACGAGTTGCTCCACGAAAGCTTGATTCACGAGTTCCCTGGCCGTCTGGTTCACGAGTTGCCCCACGTCTGCTTGGTTCACGAATTGCCCCACGTCCATTTGGTTGACGAGTTGCCCGGCCCTTCTGCTTAACTAATTGCCGTTCGTAGGTCAGCTTGGTTTACGAATTGCTCCAGGAAAGCTTGATTGACGAGTTCCCTGGCCGTCTGGTTCACGAGTTGCCCCACGTCTGCTTGGTTCACGAGTTGCCTGTCCGACTGGTTCACGAGTTGCCCCAGGTCTGCCTGGTTCACGAATTGCCCCACGTCCGTTTGGTTCATGAGTTGCCCAGTCCTTCTGGTGCATTGCCGTTCGTAGGTCAGCTTGGTTTACGAGTTGCTCCACGAAAGCTTGATTCACGAGTTCCCTGGCCGTCTGGTTCACGAGTTGCCACAGGTCTGCTTGCTTCACTAATTGCTCCACGTCCATTTGGTTGACGAGTTGCCCGGCACTTCTGCTTAACTAATTGCCGTTCGTAGGTCAGCTTGGTTTACGGGTTGCCCCACGAAAGCTTGATGCACGAGTTGCCTGTCCGTCTGGTTCACGAGTTGCCCCACGTCTGCCTGGTTCACGAATTGCCCCACGTCCGTTTGGTTCATGAGTTGCCCAGTCCTTCTGCTGCATTGCCGTTCGTAGGTTAGCTTGGTTTACGAGTTGCTCCACGAAAGCTTGATTCACGAGTTCCCTGGCCGTCTGGTTCACGAGTTGCCCCACGTCTGCTTGCTTCACGAGTTGCCCCACGTCCGTTTGGTTGACGAGTTGCCCGGCACTTCTGCTTAACTAATTGCCGTTCGTAGGTCAGCTTGGTTTACGGGTTGCCCCACGAAAGCTTGACGCACGAGTTGCCTGTCCGTCTGGTTCACGAGTTGCCCCACGTCTGCCTGGTTCACGAATTGCCCCACGTCCGTTTGGTTCATGAGTTGCCCAGTCCTTCTGGTGCATTGCCGTTCGTAGGTTAGCTTGGTTTACGAGTTGCTCCACGAAAGCTTGATTCACGAGTTCCCTGGCCGTCTGGTTCACGAGTTGCCCCACGTCTGCTTGCTTCACGAGTTGCCCCACGTCCGTTTGGTTGACGAGTTGCCCGGCACTTCTGCTTAACTAATTGCCGTTCGTAGGTCAGCTTGGTTTACGGGTTGCCCCACGAAAGCTTGATGCACGAGTTGCCTGTCCGTCTGGTTCACGAGTTGCCCCACGTCTGCCTGGTTCACGAATTGCCCCACGTCCGTTTGGTTCATGAGTTGCCCAGTCCTTCTGGTGCATTGCCGTTCGTAGGTTAGCTTGGTTTACGAGTTGCTCCACGAAAGCTTGATTCACGAGTTCCCTGGCCGTCTGGTTCACGAGTTGCCCCACGTCTGCTTGCTTCACGAGTTGCCCCACGTCCGTTTGGTTGACGAGTTGCCCGGCACTTCTGCTTAACTAATTGCCGTTCGTAGGTCAGCTTGGTTTACGGGTTGCCCCACGAAAGCTTGATGCACGAGTTGCCTGTCCGTCTGGTTCACGAGTTGCCCCACGTCTGCCTGGTTCACGAATTGCCCCACGTCCGTTTGGTTCATGAGTTGCCCAGTCCTTCTGCTGCATTGCCGTTCGTAGGTTAGCTTGGTTTACGAGTTGCTCCACGAAAGCTTGATTCACGAGTTGCCTGTCCGTCTGGTTCACGAGTTGCCCCACGTCTGCCTGGTTCACGAATTGCCCCACGTCCATTTGGTTCATGAGTTGCCCAGTCCTTCAGGTGCATTGCCGTTCGTACGTCAGCTTGGTTTACGAATTGCTCCAGGAAAGCTTGATTCACGAGTTCCCTGGCCGTCTGGTTCACGAGTTGCCCCACGTCTGCTTGGTTCACGAGTTGCCCCACGTTCGTTTGGTTGACGAGTTGCCCGGCCCTTCTGCTTAACTAATTGCCGTTCGTAGGTCAGCTTGGTTTACGAGTTGCTCCACGAAAGCTTGATTCACGAGTTCCCTGGCCGTCTGGTTCACGAGTTGCCCCAGGTCTGCTTGCTTCACTAATTGCTCCACGTCCATTTGGTTGACGAGTTGCCCGGCACTTCTGCTTAACTAATTGCCGTTCGTAGGTCAGCTTGGTTTACGGGTTGCCCCACGAAAGCTTGACTCACGAGTTGCCTGTCCGTCTGGTTCACGAGTTGCCCCACGTCTGCCTGGTTCACGAATTGCCCCACGTCCGTTTGGTTCATGAGTTGCCCAGTCCTTCTGGTGCATTGCCGTTCGTAGGTCAGCTTGGTTTACGAGTTGCTCCACGAAAGCTTGATTCACGAGTTCCCTGGCCGTCTGGTTCACGAGTTGCCCCACGTCTGCTTGCTTCACGAGTTGCCCCACGTCCGTTTGGTTGACGAGTTGCCCGGCACTTCTGCTTAACTAATTGCCGTTCGTAGGTCAGCTTGGTTTACGGGTTGCCCCACGAAAGCTTGATGCACGAGTTGCCTGTCCGTCTGGTTCACGAGTTGCCCCACGTCTGCCTGGTTCACGAATTGCCCCACGTCCGTTTGGTTCATGAGTTGCCCAGTCCTTCTGGTGCATTGCCGTTCGTAGGTTAGCTTGGTTTACGAGTTGCTCCACGAAAGCTTGATTCACGAGTTCCCTGGCCGTCTGGTTCACGAGTTGCCCCACGTCTGCTTGCTTCACGAGTTGCCCCACGTCCGTTTGGTTGACGAGTTGCCCGGCACTTCTGCTTAACTAATTGCCGTTCGTAGGTCAGCTTGGTTTACGGGTTGCCCCACGAAAGCTTGATGCACGAGTTGCCTGTCCGTCTGGTTCACGAGTTGCCCCACGTCTGCCTGGTTCACGAATTGCCCCACGTCCGTTTGGTTCATGAGTTGCCCAGTCCTTCTGGTGCATTGCCGTTCGTAGGTTAGCTTGGTTTACGAGTTGCTCCACGAAAGCTTGATTCACGAGTTGCCTGTCCGTCTGGTTCACGAGTTGCCCCACGTCTGCCTGGTTCACGAATTGCCCCACGTCCATTTGGTTCATGAGTTGCCCAGTCCTTCAGGTGCATTGCCGTTCGTACGTCAGCTTGGTTTACGAATTGCTCCAGGAAAGCTTGATTCACGAGTTCCCTGGCCGTCTGGTTCACGAGTTGCCCCACGTCTGCTTGGTTCACGAGTTGCCCCACGTTCGTTTGGTTGACGAGTTGCCCGGCCCTTCTGCTTAACTAATTGCCGTTCGTAGGTCAGCTTGGTTTACGAGTTGCTCCACGAAAGCTTGATTCACGAGTTCCCTGGCCGTCTGGTTCACGAGTTGCCCCAGGTCTGCTTGCTTCACTAATTGCTCCACGTCCATTTGGTTGACGAGTTGCCCGGCACTTCTGCTTAACTAATTGCCGTTCGTAGGTCAGCTTGGTTTACGGGTTGCCCCACGAAAGCTTGACTCACGAGTTGCCTGTCCGTCTGGTTCACGAGTTGCCCCACGTCTGCCTGGTTCACGAATTGCCCCACGTCCGTTTGCTTCATGAGTTGCCCAGTCCTTCTGGTGCATTGCCGTTCGTAGGTCAGCTTGGTTTACGAGTTACTCCACGAAAGCTTGATTCACGAGTTCCCTGGCCGTCTGGTTCACGAGTTGCCCCACGTCTGCTTGCTTCACTAATTGCTCCACGTCCATTTGGTTGACGAGTTGCCCGGCACTTCTGCTTAACTAATTGCCGTTCGTAGGTCAGCTTGGTTTACGAGTTGCCCCACGAAAGCTTGATTCACGAGTTGCCTGTCCGTCTGGTTCACGAGTTGCCCCACGTCTGCCTGGTTCACGAATTGCCCCACGTCCATTTGGTTCATGAGTTGCCCAGTCCTTCTGGTGAATTGCCGTTCGTACGTCAGCTTGGTTTACGAGTTGCTCCACGAAAGCTTGATTCACGAGTTCCCTGGCCGTCTGGTTCACGAGTTGCCCCACGTCTGCTTGGTTCACGAATTGCCCCACGTCCATTTGGTTGACGAGTTGCCCGGCCCTTCTGCTTAACTAATTGCCGTTCGTAGGTCAGCTTGGTTTACGAATTGCTCCAGGAAAGCTTGATTGACGAGTTCCCTGGCCGTCTGGTTCACGAGTTGCCCCACGTCTGCTTGGTTCACGAGTTGCCTGTCCGACTGGTTCACGAGTTGCCCCAGGTCTGCCTGGTTCACGAATTGCCCCACGTCCGTTTGGTTCATGAGTTGCCCAGTCCTTCTGGTGCATTGCCGTTCGTAGGTCAGCTTGGTTTACGAGTTGCTCCACGAAAGCTTGATTCACGAGTTCCCTGGCCGTCTGGTTCACGAGTTGCCACAGGTCTGCTTGCTTCACTAATTGCTCCACGTCCATTTGGTTGACGAGTTGCCCGGCACTTCTGCTTAACTAATTGCCGTTCGTAGGTCAGCTTGGTTTACGGGTTGCCCCACGAAAGCTTGATGCACGAGTTGCCTGTCCGTCTGGTTCACGAGTTGCCCCACGTCTGCCTGGTTCACGAATTGCCCCACGTCCGTTTGGTTCATGAGTTGCCCAGTCCTTCTGCTGCATTGCCGTTCGTAGGTTAGCTTGGTTTACGAGTTGCTCCACGAAAGCTTGATTCACGAGTTCCCTGGCCGTCTGGTTCACGAGTTGCCCCACGTCTGCTTGCTTCACGAGTTGCCCCACGTCCGTTTGGTTGACGAGTTGCCCGGCACTTCTGCTTAACTAATTGCCGTTCGTAGGTCAGCTTGGTTTACGGGTTGCCCCACGAAAGCTTGACGCACGAGTTGCCTGTCCGTCTGGTTCACGAGTTGCCCCACGTCTGCCTGGTTCACGAATTGCCCCACGTCCGTTTGGTTCATGAGTTGCCCAGTCCTTCTGGTGCATTGCCGTTCGTAGGTTAGCTTGGTTTACGAGTTGCTCCACGAAAGCTTGATTCACGAGTTCCCTGGCCGTCTGGTTCACGAGTTGCCCCACGTCTGCTTGCTTCACGAGTTGCCCCACGTCCGTTTGGTTGACGAGTTGCCCGGCACTTCTGCTTAACTAATTGCCGTTCGTAGGTCAGCTTGGTTTACGGGTTGCCCCACGAAAGCTTGATGCACGAGTTGCCTGTCCGTCTGGTTCACGAGTTGCCCCACGTCTGCCTGGTTCACGAATTGCCCCACGTCCGTTTGGTTCATGAGTTGCCCAGTCCTTCTGGTGCATTGCCGTTCGTAGGTTAGCTTGGTTTACGAGTTGCTCCACGAAAGCTTGATTCACGAGTTCCCTGGCCGTCTGGTTCACGAGTTGCCCCACGTCTGCTTGCTTCACGAGTTGCCCCACGTCCGTTTGGTTGACGAGTTGCCCGGCACTTCTGCTTAACTAATTGCCGTTCGTAGGTCAGCTTGGTTTACGGGTTGCCCCACGAAAGCTTGATGCACGAGTTGCCTGTCCGTCTGGTTCACGAGTTGCCCCACGTCTGCCTGGTTCACGAATTGCCCCACGTCCGTTTGGTTCATGAGTTGCCCAGTCCTTCTGGTGCATTGCCGTTCGTAGGTTAGCTTGGTTTACGAGTTGCTCCACGAAAGCTTGATTCACGAGTTGCCTGTCCGTCTGGTTCACGAGTTGCCCCACGTCTGCCTGGTTCACGAATTGCCCCACGTCCATTTGGTTCATGAGTTGCCCAGTCCTTCAGGTGCATTGCCGTTCGTACGTCAGCTTGGTTTACGAATTGCTCCAGGAAAGCTTGATTCACGAGTTCCCTGGCCGTCTGGTTCACGAGTTGCCCCACGTCTGCTTGGTTCACGAGTTGCCCCACGTTCGTTTGGTTGACGAGTTGCCCGGCCCTTCTGCTTAACTAATTGCCGTTCGTAGGTCAGCTTGGTTTACGAGTTGCTCCACGAAAGCTTGATTCACGAGTTCCCTGGCCGTCTGGTTCACGAGTTGCCCCAGGTCTGCTTGCTTCACTAATTGCTCCACGTCCATTTGGTTGACGAGTTGCCCGGCACTTCTGCTTAACTAATTGCCGTTCGTAGGTCAGCTTGGTTTACGGGTTGCCCCACGAAAGCTTGACTCACGAGTTGCCTGTCCGTCTGGTTCACGAGTTGCCCCACGTCTGCCTGGTTCACGAATTGCCCCACGTCCGTTTGGTTCATGAGTTGCCCAGTCCTTCTGGTGCATTGCCGTTCGTAGGTCAGCTTGGTTTACGAGTTGCTCCACGAAAGCTTGATTCACGAGTTCCCTGGCCGTCTGGTTCACGAGTTGCCCCACGTCTGCTTGCTTCACGAGTTGCCCCACGTCCGTTTGGTTGACGAGTTGCCCGGCACTTCTGCTTAACTAATTGCCGTTCGTAGGTCAGCTTGGTTTACGGGTTGCCCCACGAAAGCTTGATGCACGAGTTGCCTGTCCGTCTGGTTCACGAGTTGCCCCACGTCTGCCTGGTTCACGAATTGCCCCACGTCCGTTTGGTTCATGAGTTGCCCAGTCCTTCTGGTGCATTGCCGTTCGTAGGTTAGCTTGGTTTACGAGTTGCTCCACGAAAGCTTGATTCACGAGTTCCCTGGCCGTCTGGTTCACGAGTTGCCCCACGTCTGCTTGCTTCACGAGTTGCCCCACGTCCGTTTGGTTGACGAGTTGCCCGGCACTTCTGCTTAACTAATTGCCGTTCGTAGGTCAGCTTGGTTTACGGGTTGCCCCACGAAAGCTTGATGCACGAGTTGCCTGTCCGTCTGGTTCACGAGTTGCCCCACGTCTGCCTGGTTCACGAATTGCCCCACGTCCGTTTGGTTCATGAGTTGCCCAGTCCTTCTGGTGCATTGCCGTTCGTAGGTTAGCTTGGTTTACGAGTTGCTCCACGAAAGCTTGATTCACGAGTTGCCTGTCCGTCTGGTTCACGAGTTGCCCCACGTCTGCCTGGTTCACGAATTGCCCCACGTCCATTTGGTTCATGAGTTGCCCAGTCCTTCAGGTGCATTGCCGTTCGTACGTCAGCTTGGTTTACGAATTGCTCCAGGAAAGCTTGATTCACGAGTTCCCTGGCCGTCTGGTTCACGAGTTGCCCCACGTCTGCTTGGTTCACGAGTTGCCCCACGTTCGTTTGGTTGACGAGTTGCCCGGCCCTTCTGCTTAACTAATTGCCGTTCGTAGGTCAGCTTGGTTTACGAGTTGCTCCACGAAAGCTTGATTCACGAGTTCCCTGGCCGTCTGGTTCACGAGTTGCCCCAGGTCTGCTTGCTTCACTAATTGCTCCACGTCCATTTGGTTGACGAGTTGCCCGGCACTTCTGCTTAACTAATTGCCGTTCGTAGGTCAGCTTGGTTTACGGGTTGCCCCACGAAAGCTTGACTCACGAGTTGCCTGTCCGTCTGGTTCACGAGTTGCCCCACGTCTGCCTGGTTCACGAATTGCCCCACGTCCGTTTGGTTCATGAGTTGCCCAGTCCTTCTGGTGCATTGCCGTTCGTAGGTCAGCTTGGTTTACGAGTTACTCCACGAAAGCTTGATTCACGAGTTCCCTGGCCGTCTGGTTCACGAGTTGCCCCACGTCTGCTTGCTTCACTAATTGCTCCACGTCCATTTGGTTGACGAGTTGCCCGGCACTTCTGCTTAACTAATTGCCGTTCGTAGGTCAGCTTGGTTTACGAGTTGCCCCACGAAAGCTTGATTCACGAGTTGCCTGTCCGTCTGGTTCACGAGTTGCCCCACGTCTGCCTGGTTCACGAATTGCCCCACGTCCATTTGGTTCATGAGTTGCCCAGTCCTTCTGGTGAATTGCCGTTCGTACGTCAGCTTGGTTTACGAGTTGCTCCACGAAAGCTTGATTCACGAGTTCCCTGGCCGTCTGGTTCACGAGTTGCCCCACGTCTGCTTGGTTCACGAATTGCCCCACGTCCATTTCGTTGACGAGTTGCCCGGCCCTTCTGCTTAACTAATTGCCGTTCGTAGGTCAGCTTGGTTTACGAATTGCTCCAGGAAAGCTTGATTGACGAGTTCCCTGGCCGTCTGGTTCACGAGTTGCCCCACGTCTGCTTGGTTCACGAGTTGCCTGTCCGACTGGTTCACGAGTTGCCCCAGGTCTGCCTGGTTCACGAATTGCCCCACGTCCGTTTGGTTCATGAGTTGCCCAGTCCTTCTGGTGCATTGCCGTTCGTAGGTCAGCTTGGTTTACGAGTTGCTCCACGAAAGCTTGATTCACGAGTTCCCTGGCCGTCTGGTTCACGAGTTGCCACAGGTCTGCTTGCTTCACTAATTGCTCCACGTCCATTTGGTTGACGAGTTGCCCGGCACTTCTGCTTAACTAATTGCCGTTCGTAGGTCAGCTTGGTTTACGGGTTGCCCCACGAAAGCTTGATGCACGAGTTGCCTGTCCGTCTGGTTCACGAGTTGCCCCACGTCTGCCTGGTTCACGAATTGCCCCACGTCCGTTTGGTTCATGAGTTGCCCAGTCCTTCTGCTGCATTGCCGTTCGTAGGTTAGCTTGGTTTACGAGTTGCTCCACGAAAGCTTGATTCACGAGTTCCCTGGCCGTCTGGTTCACGAGTTGCCCCACGTCTGCTTGCTTCACGAGTTGCCCCACGTCCGTTTGGTTGACGAGTTGCCCGGCACTTCTGCTTAACTAATTGCCGTTCGTAGGTCAGCTTGGTTTACGGGTTGCCCCACGAAAGCTTGACGCACGAGTTGCCTGTCCGTCTGGTTCACGAGTTGCCCCACGTCTGCCTGGTTCACGAATTGCCCCACGTCCGTTTGGTTCATGAGTTGCCCAGTCCTTCTGGTGCATTGCCGTTCGTAGGTTAGCTTGGTTTACGAGTTGCTCCACGAAAGCTTGATTCACGAGTTCCCTGGCCGTCTGGTTCACGAGTTGCCCCACGTCTGCTTGCTTCACGAGTTGCCCCACGTCCGTTTGGTTGACGAGTTGCCCGGCACTTCTGCTTAACTAATTGCCGTTCGTAGGTCAGCTTGGTTTACGGGTTGCCCCACGAAAGCTTGATGCACGAGTTGCCTGTCCGTCTGGTTCACGAGTTGCCCCACGTCTGCCTGGTTCACGAATTGCCCCACGTCCGTTTGGTTCATGAGTTGCCCAGTCCTTCTGGTGCATTGCCGTTCGTAGGTTAGCTTGGTTTACGAGTTGCTCCACGAAAGCTTGATTCACGAGTTGCCTGTCCGTCTGGTTCACGAGTTGCCCCACGTCTGCCTGGTTCACGAATTGCCCCACGTCCATTTGGTTCATGAGTTGCCCAGTCCTTCAGGTGCATTGCCGTTCGTACGTCAGCTTGGTTTACGAATTGCTCCAGGAAAGCTTGATTCACGAGTTCCCTGGCCGTCTGGTTCACGAGTTGCCCCACGTCTGCTTGGTTCACGAGTTGCCTGTCTGACTGGTTCACGAGTTGCCCCACGTCTGCTTGGTTCACGAATTGCCCCACGTCCATTTGGTTGACGAGTTGCCCGGCCCTTCTGCTTAACTAATTGCCGTTCGTAGGTCAGCTTGGTTTACGAATTGCTCCACGAAAGCTTGATTGACGAGTTCCCTGGCCGTCTGGTTCACGAGTTGCCCCACGTCTGCTTGGTTCACGAGTTGCCTGTCTGACTGGTTCACGAGTTGCCCCACGTCTGCTTGGTTCACGAGTTGCCGCACGTCTGCTTGGTTTTCGAATTGCCACACGTCCATTTGGTTCATGAGTTGCCCAGTCCTTCTGGTGAATTGACGTTCGTACGTCAGCTTGGTTTACGAGTTGCTCCACGAAAGCTTGATTGACGAGTTCCCTGGCCGTCTGGTTCACGAGTTGCCCCACGTCTGCTTGGTTCACGAGTTGCCTGTCTGACTGGTTCACGAGTTGCCCCACGTCTGCTTGGTTCACGAGTTGCCGCACGTCTGCTTGGTTTTCGAATTGCCACACGTCCATTTGGTTCATGAGTTGCCCAGTCCTTCTGGTGAATTGACGTTCGTACGTCAGCTTGGTTTACGAGTTGCTCCACGAAAGCTTGATTCACGAGTTCCCTGGCCGTCTGGTTGACGAGTTGCCACAGGTCTGCTTGCTTCACTAATTGCTCCACGTCCATTTGGTTGACGAGTTGCCCGGCACTTCTGCTTAACTAATTGCCGTTCGTAGGTCAGCTTGGTCCACGAGTTGCCCCACGTCTGCTTGGTTCACGAGTTGCCGCACGTCTGCTTGGTTTTCGAATTGCCACACGTCCATTTGGTTCATGAGTTGCCCAGTCCTTCTGGTGCATTGCCGTTCGTAGGTTAGCTTGGTTTACGAGTTGCTCCACGAAAGCTTGATTCACGAGTTGCCTGTCCGTCTGGTTCACGAGTTGCCCCACGTCTGCCTGGTTCACGAATTGCCCCACGTCCATTTGGTTCATGAGTTGCCCAGTCCTTCAGGTGCATTGCCGTTCGTACGTCAGCTTGGTTTACGAATTGCTCCAGGAAAGCTTGATTCACGAGTTCCCTGGCCGTCTGGTTCACGAGTTGCCCCACGTCTGCTTGGTTCACGAGTTGCCCCACGTTCGTTTGGTTGACGAGTTGCCCGGCCCTTCTGCTTAACTAATTGCCGTTCGTAGGTCAGCTTGGTTTACGAGTTGCTCCACGAAAGCTTGATTCACGAGTTCCCTGGCCGTCTGGTTCACGAGTTGCCCCAGGTCTGCTTGCTTCACTAATTGCTCCACGTCCATTTGGTTGACGAGTTGCCCGGCACTTCTGCTTAACTAATTGCCGTTCGTAGGTCAGCTTGGTTTACGGGTTGCCCCACGAAAGCTTGACTCACGAGTTGCCTGTCCGTCTGGTTCACGAGTTGCCCCACGTCTGCCTGGTTCACGAATTGCCCCACGTCCGTTTGCTTCATGAGTTGCCCAGTCCTTCTGGTGCATTGCCGTTCGTAGGTCAGCTTGGTTTACGAGTTACTCCACGAAAGCTTGATTCACGAGTTCCCTGGCCGTCTGGTTCACGAGTTGCCCCACGTCTGCTTGCTTCACTAATTGCTCCACGTCCATTTGGTTGACGAGTTGCCCGGCACTTCTGCTTAACTAATTGCCGTTCGTAGGTCAGCTTGGTTTACGAGTTGCCCCACGAAAGCTTGATTCACGAGTTGCCTGTCCGTCTGGTTCACGAGTTGCCCCACGTCTGCCTGGTTCACGAATTGCCCCACGTCCATTTGGTTCATGAGTTGCCCAGTCCTTCTGGTGAATTGCCGTTCGTACGTCAGCTTGGTTTACGAGTTGCTCCACGAAAGCTTGATTCACGAGTTCCCTGGCCGTCTGGTTCACGAGTTGCCCCACGTCTGCTTGGTTCACGAATTGCCCCACGTCCATTTGGTTGACGAGTTGCCCGGCCCTTCTGCTTAACTAATTGCCGTTCGTAGGTCAGCTTGGTTTACGAATTGCTCCAGGAAAGCTTGATTGACGAGTTCCCTGGCCGTCTGGTTCACGAGTTGCCCCACGTCTGCTTGGTTCACGAGTTGCCTGTCCGACTGGTTCACGAGTTGCCCCAGGTCTGCCTGGTTCACGAATTGCCCCACGTCCGTTTGGTTCATGAGTTGCCCAGTCCTTCTGGTGCATTGCCGTTCGTAGGTCAGCTTGGTTTACGAGTTGCTCCACGAAAGCTTGATTCACGAGTTCCCTGGCCGTCTGGTTCACGAGTTGCCACAGGTCTGCTTGCTTCACTAATTGCTCCACGTCCATTTGGTTGACGAGTTGCCCGGCACTTCTGCTTAACTAATTGCCGTTCGTAGGTCAGCTTGGTTTACGGGTTGCCCCACGAAAGCTTGATGCACGAGTTGCCTGTCCGTCTGGTTCACGAGTTGCCCCACGTCTGCCTGGTTCACGAATTGCCCCACGTCCGTTTGGTTCATGAGTTGCCCAGTCCTTCTGCTGCATTGCCGTTCGTAGGTTAGCTTGGTTTACGAGTTGCTCCACGAAAGCTTGATTCACGAGTTCCCTGGCCGTCTGGTTCACGAGTTGCCCCACGTCTGCTTGCTTCACGAGTTGCCCCACGTCCGTTTGGTTGACGAGTTGCCCGGCACTTCTGCTTAACTAATTGCCGTTCGTAGGTCAGCTTGGTTTACGGGTTGCCCCACGAAAGCTTGACGCACGAGTTGCCTGTCCGTCTGGTTCACGAGTTGCCCCACGTCTGCCTGGTTCACGAATTGCCCCACGTCCGTTTGGTTCATGAGTTGCCCAGTCCTTCTGGTGCATTGCCGTTCGTAGGTTAGCTTGGTTTACGAGTTGCTCCACGAAAGCTTGATTCACGAGTTCCCTGGCCGTCTGGTTCACGAGTTGCCCCACGTCTGCTTGCTTCACGAGTTGCCCCACGTCCGTTTGGTTGACGAGTTGCCCGGCACTTCTGCTTAACTAATTGCCGTTCGTAGGTCAGCTTGGTTTACGGGTTGCCCCACGAAAGCTTGATGCACGAGTTGCCTGTCCGTCTGGTTCACGAGTTGCCCCACGTCTGCCTGGTTCACGAATTGCCCCACGTCCGTTTGGTTCATGAGTTGCCCAGTCCTTCTGGTGCATTGCCGTTCGTAGGTTAGCTTGGTTTACGAGTTGCTCCACGAAAGCTTGATTCACGAGTTCCCTGGCCGTCTGGTTCACGAGTTGCCCCACGTCTGCTTGCTTCACGAGTTGCCCCACGTCCGTTTGGTTGACGAGTTGCCCGGCACTTCTGCTTAACTAATTGCCGTTCGTAGGTCAGCTTGGTTTACGGGTTGCCCCACGAAAGCTTGATGCACGAGTTGCCTGTCCGTCTGGTTCACGAGTTGCCCCACGTCTGCCTGGTTCACGAATTGCCCCACGTCCGTTTGGTTCATGAGTTGCCCAGTCCTTCTGGTGCATTGCCGTTCGTAGGTTAGCTTGGTTTACGAGTTGCTCCACGAAAGCTTGATTCACGAGTTGCCTGTCCGTCTGGTTCACGAGTTGCCCCACGTCTGCCTGGTTCACGAATTGCCCCACGTCCATTTGGTTCATGAGTTGCCCAGTCCTTCAGGTGCATTGCCGTTCGTACGTCAGCTTGGTTTACGAATTGCTCCAGGAAAGCTTGATTCACGAGTTCCCTGGCCGTCTGGTTCACGAGTTGCCCCACGTCTGCTTGGTTCACGAGTTGCCCCACGTTCGTTTGGTTGACGAGTTGCCCGGCCCTTCTGCTTAACTAATTGCCGTTCGTAGGTCAGCTTGGTTTACGAGTTGCTCCACGAAAGCTTGATTCACGAGTTCCCTGGCCGTCTGGTTCACGAGTTGCCCCAGGTCTGCTTGCTTCACTAATTGCTCCACGTCCATTTGGTTGACGAGTTGCCCGGCACTTCTGCTTAACTAATTGCCGTTCGTAGGTCAGCTTGGTTTACGGGTTGCCCCACGAAAGCTTGACTCACGAGTTGCCTGTCCGTCTGGTTCACGAGTTGCCCCACGTCTGCCTGGTTCACGAATTGCCCCACGTCCGTTTGGTTCATGAGTTGCCCAGTCCTTCTGGTGCATTGCCGTTCGTAGGTCAGCTTGGTTTACGAGTTGCTCCACGAAAGCTTGATTCACGAGTTCCCTGGCCGTCTGGTTCACGAGTTGCCCCACGTCTGCTTGCTTCACGAGTTGCCCCACGTCCGTTTGGTTGACGAGTTGCCCGGCACTTCTGCTTAACTAATTGCCGTTCGTAGGTCAGCTTGGTTTACGGGTTGCCCCACGAAAGCTTGATGCACGAGTTGCCTGTCCGTCTGGTTCACGAGTTGCCCCACGTCTGCCTGGTTCACGAATTGCCCCACGTCCGTTTGGTTCATGAGTTGCCCAGTCCTTCTGGTGCATTGCCGTTCGTAGGTTAGCTTGGTTTACGAGTTGCTCCACGAAAGCTTGATTCACGAGTTCCCTGGCCGTCTGGTTCACGAGTTGCCCCACGTCTGCTTGCTTCACGAGTTGCCCCACGTCCGTTTGGTTGACGAGTTGCCCGGCACTTCTGCTTAACTAATTGCCGTTCGTAGGTCAGCTTGGTTTACGGGTTGCCCCACGAAAGCTTGATGCACGAGTTGCCTGTCCGTCTGGTTCACGAGTTGCCCCACGTCTGCCTGGTTCACGAATTGCCCCACGTCCGTTTGGTTCATGAGTTGCCCAGTCCTTCTGGTGCATTGCCGTTCGTAGGTTAGCTTGGTTTACGAGTTGCTCCACGAAAGCTTGATTCACGAGTTGCCTGTCCGTCTGGTTCACGAGTTGCCCCACGTCTGCCTGGTTCACGAATTGCCCCACGTCCATTTGGTTCATGAGTTGCCCAGTCCTTCAGGTGCATTGCCGTTCGTACGTCAGCTTGGTTTACGAATTGCTCCAGGAAAGCTTGATTCACGAGTTCCCTGGCCGTCTGGTTCACGAGTTGCCCCACGTCTGCTTGGTTCACGAGTTGCCCCACGTTCGTTTGGTTGACGAGTTGCCCGGCCCTTCTGCTTAACTAATTGCCGTTCGTAGGTCAGCTTGGTTTACGAGTTGCTCCACGAAAGCTTGATTCACGAGTTCCCTGGCCGTCTGGTTCACGAGTTGCCCCAGGTCTGCTTGCTTCACTAATTGCTCCACGTCCATTTGGTTGACGAGTTGCCCGGCACTTCTGCTTAACTAATTGCCGTTCGTAGGTCAGCTTGGTTTACGGGTTGCCCCACGAAAGCTTGACTCACGAGTTGCCTGTCCGTCTGGTTCACGAGTTGCCCCACGTCTGCCTGGTTCACGAATTGCCCCACGTCCGTTTGGTTCATGAGTTGCCCAGTCCTTCTGGTGCATTGCCGTTCGTAGGTCAGCTTGGTTTACGAGTTACTCCACGAAAGCTTGATTCACGAGTTCCCTGGCCGTCTGGTTCACGAGTTGCCCCACGTCTGCTTGCTTCACTAATTGCTCCACGTCCATTTGGTTGACGAGTTGCCCGGCACTTCTGCTTAACTAATTGCCGTTCGTAGGTCAGCTTGGTTTACGAGTTGCCCCACGAAAGCTTGATTCACGAGTTGCCTGTCCGTCTGGTTCACGAGTTGCCCCACGTCTGCCTGGTTCACGAATTGCCCCACGTCCATTTGGTTCATGAGTTGCCCAGTCCTTCTGGTGAATTGCCGTTCGTACGTCAGCTTGGTTTACGAGTTGCTCCACGAAAGCTTGATTCACGAGTTCCCTGGCCGTCTGGTTCACGAGTTGCCCCACGTCTGCTTGGTTCACGAATTGCCCCACGTCCATTTCGTTGACGAGTTGCCCGGCCCTTCTGCTTAACTAATTGCCGTTCGTAGGTCAGCTTGGTTTACGAATTGCTCCAGGAAAGCTTGATTGACGAGTTCCCTGGCCGTCTGGTTCACGAGTTGCCCCACGTCTGCTTGGTTCACGAGTTGCCTGTCCGACTGGTTCACGAGTTGCCCCAGGTCTGCCTGGTTCACGAATTGCCCCACGTCCGTTTGGTTCATGAGTTGCCCAGTCCTTCTGGTGCATTGCCGTTCGTAGGTCAGCTTGGTTTACGAGTTGCTCCACGAAAGCTTGATTCACGAGTTCCCTGGCCGTCTGGTTCACGAGTTGCCACAGGTCTGCTTGCTTCACTAATTGCTCCACGTCCATTTGGTTGACGAGTTGCCCGGCACTTCTGCTTAACTAATTGCCGTTCGTAGGTCAGCTTGGTTTACGGGTTGCCCCACGAAAGCTTGATGCACGAGTTGCCTGTCCGTCTGGTTCACGAGTTGCCCCACGTCTGCCTGGTTCACGAATTGCCCCACGTCCGTTTGGTTCATGAGTTGCCCAGTCCTTCTGCTGCATTGCCGTTCGTAGGTTAGCTTGGTTTACGAGTTGCTCCACGAAAGCTTGATTCACGAGTTCCCTGGCCGTCTGGTTCACGAGTTGCCCCACGTCTGCTTGCTTCACGAGTTGCCCCACGTCCGTTTGGTTGACGAGTTGCCCGGCACTTCTGCTTAACTAATTGCCGTTCGTAGGTCAGCTTGGTTTACGGGTTGCCCCACGAAAGCTTGACGCACGAGTTGCCTGTCCGTCTGGTTCACGAGTTGCCCCACGTCTGCCTGGTTCACGAATTGCCCCACGTCCGTTTGGTTCATGAGTTGCCCAGTCCTTCTGGTGCATTGCCGTTCGTAGGTTAGCTTGGTTTACGAGTTGCTCCACGAAAGCTTGATTCACGAGTTCCCTGGCCGTCTGGTTCACGAGTTGCCCCACGTCTGCTTGCTTCACGAGTTGCCCCACGTCCGTTTGGTTGACGAGTTGCCCGGCACTTCTGCTTAACTAATTGCCGTTCGTAGGTCAGCTTGGTTTACGGGTTGCCCCACGAAAGCTTGATGCACGAGTTGCCTGTCCGTCTGGTTCACGAGTTGCCCCACGTCTGCCTGGTTCACGAATTGCCCCACGTCCGTTTGGTTCATGAGTTGCCCAGTCCTTCTGGTGCATTGCCGTTCGTAGGTTAGCTTGGTTTACGAGTTGCTCCACGAAAGCTTGATTCACGAGTTGCCTGTCCGTCTGGTTCACGAGTTGCCCCACGTCTGCCTGGTTCACGAATTGCCCCACGTCCATTTGGTTCATGAGTTGCCCAGTCCTTCAGGTGCATTGCCGTTCGTACGTCAGCTTGGTTTACGAATTGCTCCAGGAAAGCTTGATTCACGAGTTCCCTGGCCGTCTGGTTCACGAGTTGCCCCACGTCTGCTTGGTTCACGAGTTGCCTGTCTGACTGGTTCACGAGTTGCCCCACGTCTGCTTGGTTCACGAATTGCCCCACGTCCATTTGGTTGACGAGTTGCCCGGCCCTTCTGCTTAACTAATTGCCGTTCGTAGGTCAGCTTGGTTTACGAATTGCTCCACGAAAGCTTGATTGACGAGTTCCCTGGCCGTCTGGTTCACGAGTTGCCCCACGTCTGCTTGGTTCACGAGTTGCCTGTCTGACTGGTTCACGAGTTGCCCCACGTCTGCTTGGTTCACGAGTTGCCGCACGTCTGCTTGGTTTTCGAATTGCCACACGTCCATTTGGTTCATGAGTTGCCCAGTCCTTCTGGTGAATTGACGTTCGTACGTCAGCTTGGTTTACGAGTTGCTCCACGAAAGCTTGATTGACGAGTTCCCTGGCCGTCTGGTTCACGAGTTGCCCCACGTCTGCTTGGTTCACGAGTTGCCTGTCTGACTGGTTCACGAGTTGCCCCACGTCTGCTTGGTTCACGAGTTGCCGCACGTCTGCTTGGTTTTCGAATTGCCACACGTCCATTTGGTTCATGAGTTGCCCAGTCCTTCTGGTGAATTGACGTTCGTACGTCAGCTTGGTTTACGAGTTGCTCCACGAAAGCTTGATTCACGAGTTCCCTGGCCGTCTGGTTGACGAGTTGCCACAGGTCTGCTTGCTTCACTAATTGCTCCACGTCCATTTGGTTGACGAGTTGCCCGGCACTTCTGCTTAACTAATTGCCGTTCGTAGGTCAGCTTGGTCCACGAGTTGCCCCACGTCTGCTTGGTTCACGAGTTGCCGCACGTCTGCTTGGTTTTCGAATTGCCACACGTCCATTTGGTTCATGAGTTGCCCAGTCCTTCTGGTGCATTGCCGTTCGTAGGTTAGCTTGGTTTACGAGTTGCTCCACGAAAGCTTGATTCACGAGTTCCCTGGCCGTCTGGTTCACGAGTTGCCCCACGTCTGCTTGGTTCACGAGTTGCCCTACGTCCGTTTGGTTGACGAGTTGCCCGGCACTTCTGCTTAACTAATTGCCGTTCGTAGGTCAGCTTGGTTTACGGGTTGCCCCACGAAAGCTTGATTCACGAGTTGCCTGTCCGTCTGGTTCACGAGTTGCCCCACGTCTGCCTGGTTCACGAATTGCCCCACGTCCATTTGGTTCATGAGTTGCCCAGTCCTTCTGGTGCATTGCCGTTCGTAGGTTAGCTTGGTTTACGAGTTGCTCCACGAAAGCTTGATTCACGAGTTCCCTGGCCGTCTGGTTCACGAGTTGCCCCACGTCTGCTTGGTTCACGAGTTGCCCCACGTCCGTTTGGTTGACGAGTTGCCCGGCCCTTCTGCTTAACTAATTGCCGTTCGTAGGTCAGCTTGGTTTACGAATTGCTCCAGGAAAGCTTGATTGACGAGTTCCCTGGCCGTCTGGTTCACGAGTTGCCCCACGTCTGCTTGGTTCACGAGTTTCCCCACGTCCGTTTGGTTGACGAGTTGCTCGGCCCTTCTGCTTAACTAATTGCCGTTCGTAGCTGAGTTTGGTTTACGAGTTGTCCGGTATGGTTATTAACGAAGAGACTGGAAGTCGTATGGGGTCGGATCCACGGAGTTCGGCCGACCAGGTCGCTCCCTTTTCGGTAGGACTTCCGGAGCCCGTGCCGCCGATCATCAACTTGCATTTTCTGCACGGGGGGATTGGCGGACTCTCCGGAGATTTCAGGTGCCGTGTTTTGAACTCGGTGACCGGTGGCCAGGGGCCGACCACGACCGCTTCGGGAGAGCTGCGGTGTCTGCCCTCTCCCTGCCGTTAGGTCAGAGAGTCAGCCTCGCCGCCAGTTGAGTCTTGGCACTCAGCTGAACGATTTGCCCTCCGCCCGGTTGAGATTCTGGGTTGCCCGGAAGTCGGATGGGGTTGGATCCGCGGCGTGCGGCCGACCAGGTCGCTCCCTTTTCGGTAGGACCTCCGGATCCAGAGCCGCCGATCATCAACTTGCATTTTCTGCACGGGGGGATTGGCGGACTCTCCGGAGATTTCAGGTGCCGTGTTTTGAACTCGGTGACCGTTGGCCAGGGGCCGACTACGACCGATTCGGGGGAGCTCCGGTGTCTGCCCTCTCCCCTCCGGCGGGGCAGAGAGTGGCCCTTGCCGCAAGTGGAGGCTTGGCACTCTGCTGAACGATTTGCCCTCCGCCGGCTTGAGATTCTGGGTTGCCCGGAAGTCCGATGGGGTCGGATCCGCGGCGTGCGGCCGACCAGGTCGCTCCCTTTTCGGTAGGACCTCCGGATCCCGAGCCGCCGATCATCAACTTGCATTTTCTGCACGGGGGGATTGGCGGACTCTCCGGAGATTTCAGGTGCCGTGTTTTGAACTCGGTGACCGGTGGCCAGGGGCCGACTACGACCGATTCGGGGGAGCTCCGGTGTCTGCCCTCTCCCCTCCGGCGGGGCAGAGAGGGGCCCTTGCCGCCAGTGGAGGCTTGGCACTCTGCTGAACGATTTGCCCTCCGCCGGTTTGAGATTCTGGGTTGCCCGGAAGTCCGATGGGGTAGGATCCGCGGCGAGCGGCCGACCAGGTCGCTCCCTTTTCGGTAGGACCTCCGGAGTCCGATCCGCCGATCATCAACTTGCAATTTCTGCACGGGGGGATTGGCGGACTCTCCGGAGATTACAGGGGCCGTGTTTTGAACTCGGTGACCGGTGACCGGTGGCCAGGGGCCGACCACGACCGCTTCGTGGGAGCCCCGTGGCACCTCTTCTTGGTCGGCTCGTGAACTCGGGGAGCTCCGGTGTTTCCCTTTTCCCCGCAAGAATGGCAAAGTCCTAAAAGAAACCTAAGTCCGGTCGCGGAAGTCCCGATCGTATCGGATTCAAGGGTGTCTTACCGGCCACAGTGCTCAACTGACGGTCATGCTTCCGACAGTCGGCCCGCTTGGCAATGGCTTGCTCCTGCCAGCCCGCCAGTTAACAAGTTCCCCACGGAAGTCCATGAAGTTAACATCGGATGGCTCAGGCCGGCCTCACGAGACTTCGGCCGGTGGGACCTCCGCGCGGTCGCCCGCCGACGTCGCATTTGCATTTCTGGTACGGGCACTCCCGGTCATGGTTCACGAGTTGCCGCTGGAGGCTCTGATGAGGGTCCGATTTTCGACGTGAACCCGGGCTGAGATGCAGCATCCGCGGTCGACCCTCCGCGAGCTACCCCGCCGAATCGAAAATTGCATTTTCTGTACGGGGGGATTGGCGGAGTGCCCGGAGATTTTCGGGAACACGTTTTTCAGAGACACTTAGAAAAAGTTTTGGTATGTTGGTCACTTCGTGCATTGTCCTTAAGTGGTGCCACAATGGGCTCGAAGGCAATATAATACTTAAGGTTGAAGGCACTAAAATAGACGGGAAGGCAGCACCGTCAAGAGTTTGGGCAAGAAGGGCCAAGTGTACATGCTCGGAAGCTATGAAAGAAGGGCGAGGCTTCGGGCTAAAATATACCATGCTCTCATTCGTCTGAGTTGTCCTGAAATCGTCGTTCCTGGATCGATCGTGCTTGTCGTGTTCGTGCCGTATGGAGAGGCCCGGCGGCCCAGCGGAGACGCTGGTGTTTCAGGCTTGGGACAGACTCCACCACGCGGCCCTCTGTCGGTTACCCCTAACTGCTCAGAGGGAACACGACCAGGGCTTTTATCCCCCCCACCAGTTTGGGAAGAGACCTTCTCCGCAGCAATTGACGGTTCAGACGAGGGGGTGACTGGGATCTTCCTCCGCAGCAGTTGACGGTCTTGCGGCTGGAGATCCGTCTTTGGAGTAGCCCCTGCATGGGTTTTGTTTGGCGGCAGAGCACCTCAGGGAGGAGGGAGGTACTTTGTGCGCCCGGCGGTGGTTCCTTCGGCCGGCCTCAGGGCGTTCCACCCACCGCCGAATCTCTGTGGGCCTCGGGAGTTTGCGGAGCCCGGACGCTCCAGGTGTTGGATCATGGCCTAACCAAGGACGGGGCGAGATGACCTCCGGGGTCTCGCTGGCCAAGAGAGAGGGCTTCTCAAGCAAACAAACCTCGCACCCCGCGAGGGTGGCAGACCGGTGCGTACGTGGGCCCAGGGCGCGTGCGCTGCCTGCCGAGCTGGAGGCGAAAAAGAGTCTGACCACACACACCAAAGAAGTGTCACGAGCTGAAACCGGCACAGGGCTCCCTAGGTCGGCAGGGGAGACCACGTGCACGGCCGTTTTCCAATCCCCCTCGGCAGGCGACCGGGGCTGGGCAGAGTGCAGAGAGCGGGCAAGCTGCCACGCCGGCGGGCGGACAGGCGTGTGCAGGTG
>NW_027212009.1:222500-240000 GCF_036971445.1 Narcine bancroftii
CACGTCTGCTTGCTTCACGAGTTGCCCCACGTCCGTTTGGTTGACGAGTTGCCCGGCACTTCTGCTTAACTAATTGCCGTTCGTAGGTCAGCTTGGTTTACGGGTTGCCCCACGAAAGCTTGATGCACGAGTTGCCTGTCCGTCTGGTTCACGAGTTGCCCCACGTCTGCCTGGTTCACGAATTGCCCCACGTCCGTTTGGTTCATGAGTTGCCCAGTCCTTCTGGTGCATTGCCGTTCGTAGGTTAGCTTGGTTTACGAGTTGCTCCACGAAAGCTTGATTCACGAGTTCCCTGGCCGTCTGGTTCACGAGTTGCCCCACGTCTGCTTGCTTCACGAGTTGCCCCACGTCCGTTTGGTTGACGAGTTGCCCGGCACTTCTGCTTAACTAATTGCCGTTCGTAGGTCAGCTTGGTTTACGAATTGCTCCAGGAAAGCTTGATTCACGAGTTCCCTGGCCGTCTGGTTCACGAGTTGCCCCACGTCTGCTTGGTTCACGAGTTGCCCCACGTTCGTTTGGTTGACGAGTTGCCCGGCCCTTCTGCTTAACTAATTGCCGTTCGTAGGTCAGCTTGGTTTACGAGTTGCTCCACGAAAGCTTGATTCACGAGTTCCCTGGCCGTCTGGTTCACGAGTTGCCCCAGGTCTGCTTGCTTCACTAATTGCTCCACGTCCATTTGGTTGACGAGTTGCCCGGCACTTCTGCTTAACTAATTGCCGTTCGTAGGTCAGCTTGGTTTACGGGTTGCCCCACGAAAGCTTGACTCACGAGTTGCCTGTCCGTCTGGTTCACGAGTTGCCCCACGTCTGCCTGGTTCACGAATTGCCCCACGTCCGTTTGGTTCATGAGTTGCCCAGTCCTTCTGGTGCATTGCCGTTCGTAGGTCAGCTTGGTTTACGAGTTACTCCACGAAAGCTTGATTCACGAGTTCCCTGGCCGTCTGGTTCACGAGTTGCCCCACGTCTGCTTGCTTCACTAATTGCTCCACGTCCATTTGGTTGACGAGTTGCCCGGCACTTCTGCTTAACTAATTGCCGTTCGTAGGTCAGCTTGGTTTACGAGTTGCCCCACGAAAGCTTGATTCACGAGTTGCCTGTCCGTCTGGTTCACGAGTTGCCCCACGTCTGCCTGGTTCACGAATTGCCCCACGTCCATTTGGTTCATGAGTTGCCCAGTCCTTCTGGTGAATTGCCGTTCGTACGTCAGCTTGGTTTACGAGTTGCTCCACGAAAGCTTGATTCACGAGTTCCCTGGCCGTCTGGTTCACGAGTTGCCCCACGTCTGCTTGGTTCACGAATTGCCCCACGTCCATTTGGTTGACGAGTTGCCCGGCCCTTCTGCTTAACTAATTGCCGTTCGTAGGTCAGCTTGGTTTACGAATTGCTCCAGGAAAGCTTGATTGACGAGTTCCCTGGCCGTCTGGTTCACGAGTTGCCCCACGTCTGCTTGGTTCACGAGTTGCCTGTCCGACTGGTTCACGAGTTGCCCCAGGTCTGCCTGGTTCACGAATTGCCCCACGTCCGTTTGGTTCATGAGTTGCCCAGTCCTTCTGGTGCATTGCCGTTCGTAGGTCAGCTTGGTTTACGAGTTGCTCCACGAAAGCTTGATTCACGAGTTCCCTGGCCGTCTGGTTCACGAGTTGCCACAGGTCTGCTTGCTTCACTAATTGCTCCACGTCCATTTGGTTGACGAGTTGCCCGGCACTTCTGCTTAACTAATTGCCGTTCGTAGGTCAGCTTGGTTTACGGGTTGCCCCACGAAAGCTTGATGCACGAGTTGCCTGTCCGTCTGGTTCACGAGTTGCCCCACGTCTGCCTGGTTCACGAATTGCCCCACGTCCGTTTGGTTCATGAGTTGCCCAGTCCTTCTGGTGCATTGCCGTTCGTAGGTTAGCTTGGTTTACGAGTTGCTCCACGAAAGCTTGATTCACGAGTTCCCTGGCCGTCTGGTTCACGAGTTGCCCCACGTCTGCTTGCTTCACGAGTTGCCCCCACGTCCGTTTGGTTGACGAGTTGCCCGGCACTTCTGCTTAACTAATTGCCGTTCGTAGGTCAGCTTGGTTTACGGGTTGCCCCACGAAAGCTTGACGCACGAGTTGCCTGTCCGTCTGGTTCACGAGTTGCCCCACGTCTGCCTGGTTCACGAATTGCCCCACGTCCGTTTGGTTCATGAGTTGCCCAGTCCTTCTGGTGCATTGCCGTTCGTAGGTTAGCTTGGTTTACGAGTTGCTCCACGAAAGCTTGATTCACGAGTTCCCTGGCCGTCTGGTTCACGAGTTGCCCCACGTCTGCTTGCTTCACGAGTTGCCCCACGTCCGTTTGGTTGACGAGTTGCCCGGCACTTCTGCTTAACTAATTGCCGTTCGTAGGTCAGCTTGGTTTACGGGTTGCCCCACGAAAGCTTGATGCACGAGTTGCCTGTCCGTCTGGTTCACGAGTTGCCCCACGTCTGCCTGGTTCACGAATTGCCCCACGTCCGTTTGGTTCATGAGTTGCCCAGTCCTTCTGGTGCATTGCCGTTCGTAGGTTAGCTTGGTTTACGAGTTGCTCCACGAAAGCTTGATTCACGAGTTCCCTGGCCGTCTGGTTCACGAGTTGCCCCACGTCTGCTTGCTTCACGAGTTGCCCCACGTCCGTTTGGTTGACGAGTTGCCCGGCACTTCTGCTTAACTAATTGCCGTTCGTAGGTCAGCTTGGTTTACGGGTTGCCCCACGAAAGCTTGATGCACGAGTTGCCTGTCCGTCTGGTTCACGAGTTGCCCCACGTCTGCCTGGTTCACGAATTGCCCCACGTCCGTTTGGTTCATGAGTTGCCCAGTCCTTCTGGTGCATTGCCGTTCGTAGGTTAGCTTGGTTTACGAGTTGCTCCACGAAAGCTTGATTCACGAGTTGCCTGTCCGTCTGGTTCACGAGTTGCCCCACGTCTGCCTGGTTCACGAATTGCCCCACGTCCATTTGGTTCATGAGTTGCCCAGTCCTTCAGGTGCATTGCCGTTCGTACGTCAGCTTGGTTTACGAATTGCTCCAGGAAAGCTTGATTCACGAGTTCCCTGGCCGTCTGGTTCACGAGTTGCCCCACGTCTGCTTGGTTCACGAGTTGCCCCACGTTCGTTTGGTTGACGAGTTGCCCGGCCCTTCTGCTTAACTAATTGCCGTTCGTAGGTCAGCTTGGTTTACGAGTTGCTCCACGAAAGCTTGATTCACGAGTTCCCTGGCCGTCTGGTTCACGAGTTGCCCCAGGTCTGCTTGCTTCACTAATTGCTCCACGTCCATTTGGTTGACGAGTTGCCCGGCACTTCTGCTTAACTAATTGCCGTTCGTAGGTCAGCTTGGTTTACGGGTTGCCCCACGAAAGCTTGACTCACGAGTTGCCTGTCCGTCTGGTTCACGAGTTGCCCCACGTCTGCCTGGTTCACGAATTGCCCCACGTCCGTTTGGTTCATGAGTTGCCCAGTCCTTCTGGTGCATTGCCGTTCGTAGGTCAGCTTGGTTTACGAGTTGCTCCACGAAAGCTTGATTCACGAGTTCCCTGGCCGTCTGGTTCACGAGTTGCCCCAGGTCTGCTTGCTTCACTAATTGCTCCACGTCCATTTGGTTGACGAGTTGCCCGGCACTTCTGCTTAACTAATTGCCGTTCGTAGGTCAGCTTGGTTTACGGGTTGCCCCACGAAAGCTTGACTCACGAGTTGCCTGTCCGTCTGGTTCACGAGTTGCCCCACGTCTGCCTGGTTCACGAATTGCCCCACGTCCGTTTGGTTCATGAGTTGCCCAGTCCTTCTGGTGCATTGCCGTTCGTAGGTCAGCTTGGTTTACGAGTTGCTCCACGAAAGCTTGATTCACGAGTTCCCTGGCCGTCTGGTTCACGAGTTGCCCCACGTCTGCTTGCTTCACGAGTTGCCCCACGTCCGTTTGGTTGACGAGTTGCCCGGCACTTCTGCTTAACTAATTGCCGTTCGTAGGTCAGCTTGGTTTACGGGTTGCCCCACGAAAGCTTGATGCACGAGTTGCCTGTCCGTCTGGTTCACGAGTTGCCCCACGTCTTCCTGGTTCACGAATTGCCCCACGTCCGTTTGGTTCATGAGTTGCCCAGTCCTTCTGGTGCATTGCCGTTCGTAGGTTAGCTTGGTTTACGAGTTGCTCCACGAAAGCTTGATTCACGAGTTCCCTGGCCGTCTGGTTCACGAGTTGCCCCACGTCTGCTTGCTTCACGAGTTGCCCCACGTCCGTTTGGTTGACGAGTTGCCCGGCACTTCTGCTTAACTAATTGCCGTTCGTAGGTCAGCTTGGTTTACGGGTTGCCCCACGAAAGCTTGATGCACGAGTTGCCTGTCCGTCTGGTTCACGAGTTGCCCCACGTCTGCCTGGTTCACGAATTGCCCCACGTCCGTTTGGTTCATGAGTTGCCCAGTCCTTCTGGTGCATTGCCGTTCGTAGGTTAGCTTGGTTTACGAGTTGCTCCACGAAAGCTTGATTCACGAGTTCCCTGGCCGTCTGGTTCACGAGTTGCCCCACGTCTGCTTGCTTCACGAGTTGCCCCACGTCCGTTTGGTTGACGAGTTGCCCGGCACTTCTGCTTAACTAATTGCCGTTCGTAGGTCAGCTTGGTTTACGAATTGCTCCAGGAAAGCTTGATTCACGAGTTCCCTGGCCGTCTGGTTCACGAGTTGCCCCACGTCTGCTTGGTTCACGAGTTGCCCCACGTTCGTTTGGTTGACGAGTTGCCCGGCCCTTCTGCTTAACTAATTGCCGTTCGTAGGTCAGCTTGGTTTACGAGTTGCTCCACGAAAGCTTGATTCACGAGTTCCCTGGCCGTCTGGTTCACGAGTTGCCCCAGGTCTGCTTGCTTCACTAATTGCTCCACGTCCATTTGGTTGACGAGTTGCCCGGCACTTCTGCTTAACTAATTGCCGTTCGTAGGTCAGCTTGGTTTACGGGTTGCCCCACGAAAGCTTGACTCACGAGTTGCCTGTCCGTCTGGTTCACGAGTTGCCCCACGTCTGCCTGGTTCACGAATTGCCCCACGTCCGTTTGGTTCATGAGTTGCCCAGTCCTTCTGGTGCATTGCCGTTCGTAGGTCAGCTTGGTTTACGAGTTACTCCACGAAAGCTTGATTCACGAGTTCCCTGGCCGTCTGGTTCACGAGTTGCCCCACGTCTGCTTGCTTCACTAATTGCTCCACGTCCATTTGGTTGACGAGTTGCCCGGCACTTCTGCTTAACTAATTGCCGTTCGTAGGTCAGCTTGGTTTACGAGTTGCCCCACGAAAGCTTGATTCACGAGTTGCCTGTCCGTCTGGTTCACGAGTTGCCCCACGTCTGCCTGGTTCACGAATTGCCCCACGTCCATTTGGTTCATGAGTTGCCCAGTCCTTCTGGTGAATTGCCGTTCGTACGTCAGCTTGGTTTACGAGTTGCTCCACGAAAGCTTGATTCACGAGTTCCCTGGCCGTCTGGTTCACGAGTTGCCCCACGTCTGCTTGGTTCACGAATTGCCCCACGTCCATTTGGTTGACGAGTTGCCCGGCACTTCTGCTTAACTAATTGCCGTTCGTAGGTCAGCTTGGTTTACGAATTGCTCCAGGAAAGCTTGATTGACGAGTTCCCTGGCCGTCTGGTTCACGAGTTGCCCCACGTCTGCTTGGTTCACGAGTTGCCTGTCCGACTGGTTCACGAGTTGCCCCAGGTCTGCCTGGTTCACGAATTGCCCCACGTCCGTTTGGTTCATGAGTTGCCCAGTCCTTCTGGTGCATTGCCGTTCGTAGGTCAGCTTGGTTTACGAGTTGCTCCACGAAAGCTTGATTCACGAGTTCCCTGGCCGTCTGGTTCACGAGTTGCCACAGGTCTGCTTGCTTCACTAATTGCTCCACGTCCATTTGGTTGACGAGTTGCCCGGCACTTCTGCTTAACTAATTGCCGTTCGTAGGTCAGCTTGGTTTACGGGTTGCCCCACGAAAGCTTGATGCACGAGTTGCCTGTCCGTCTGGTTCACGAGTTGCCCCACGTCTGCCT
Organism: Narcine bancroftii; assembly: GCF_036971445.1. Taxonomy (NCBI): domain Eukaryota; kingdom Metazoa; phylum Chordata; class Chondrichthyes; order Torpediniformes; family Narcinidae; genus Narcine; species Narcine bancroftii. The sequence continues at coordinate 228,508 of NW_027212009.1, forward strand.
GGTTCACGAATTGCCCCACGTCCGTTTGGTTCATGAGTTGCCCAGTCCTTCTGCTGCATTGCCGTTCGTAGGTTAGCTTGGTTTACGAGTTGCTCCACGAAAGCTTGATTCACGAGTTCCCTGGCCGTCTGGTTCACGAGTTGCCCCACGTCTGCTTGCTTCACGAGTTGCCCCACGTCCGTTTGGTTGACGAGTTGCCCGGCACTTCTGCTTAACTAATTGCCGTTCGTAGGTCAGCTTGGTTTACGGGTTGCCCCACGAAAGCTTGACGCACGAGTTGCCTGTCCGTCTGGTTCACGAGTTGCCCCACGTCTGCCTGGTTCACGAATTGCCCCACGTCCGTTTGGTTCATGAGTTGCCCAGTCCTTCTGGTGCATTGCCGTTCGTAGGTTAGCTTGGTTTACGAGTTGCTCCACGAAAGCTTGATTCACGAGTTCCCTGGCCGTCTGGTTCACGAGTTGCCCCACGTCTGCTTGCTTCACGAGTTGCCCCACGTCCGTTTGGTTGACGAGTTGCCCGGCACTTCTGCTTAACTAATTGCCGTTCGTAGGTCAGCTTGGTTTACGGGTTGCCCCACGAAAGCTTGATGCACGAGTTGCCTGTCCGTCTGGTTCACGAGTTGCCCCACGTCTGCCTGGTTCACGAATTGCCCCACGTCCGTTTGGTTCATGAGTTGCCCAGTCCTTCTGGTGCATTGCCGTTCGTAGGTTAGCTTGGTTTACGAGTTGCTCCACGAAAGCTTGATTCACGAGTTCCCTGGCCGTCTGGTTCACGAGTTGCCCCACGTCTGCTTGCTTCACGAGTTGCCCCACGTCCGTTTGGTTGACGAGTTGCCCGGCACTTCTGCTTAACTAATTGCCGTTCGTAGGTCAGCTTGGTTTACGGGTTGCCCCACGAAAGCTTGATGCACGAGTTGCCTGTCCGTCTGGTTCACGAGTTGCCCCACGTCTGCCTGGTTCACGAATTGCCCCACGTCCGTTTGGTTCATGAGTTGCCCAGTCCTTCTGGTGCATTGCCGTTCGTAGGTTAGCTTGGTTTACGAGTTGCTCCACGAAAGCTTGATTCACGAGTTGCCTGTCCGTCTGGTTCACGAGTTGCCCCACGTCTGCCTGGTTCACGAATTGCCCCACGTCCATTTGGTTCATGAGTTGCCCAGTCCTTCAGGTGCATTGCCGTTCGTACGTCAGCTTGGTTTACGAATTGCTCCAGGAAAGCTTGATTCACGAGTTCCCTGGCCGTCTGGTTCACGAGTTGCCCCACGTCTGCTTGGTTCACGAGTTGCCCCACGTTCGTTTGGTTGACGAGTTGCCCGGCCCTTCTGCTTAACTAATTGCCGTTCGTAGGTCAGCTTGGTTTACGAGTTGCTCCACGAAAGCTTGATTCACGAGTTCCCTGGCCGTCTGGTTCACGAGTTGCCCCAGGTCTGCTTGCTTCACTAATTGCTCCACGTCCATTTGGTTGACGAGTTGCCCGGCACTTCTGCTTAACTAATTGCCGTTCGTAGGTCAGCTTGGTTTACGGGTTGCCCCACGAAAGCTTGACTCACGAGTTGCCTGTCCGTCTGGTTCACGAGTTGCCCCACGTCTGCCTGGTTCACGAATTGCCCCACGTCCGTTTGGTTCATGAGTTGCCCAGTCCTTCTGGTGCATTGCCGTTCGTAGGTCAGCTTGGTTTACGAGTTGCTCCACGAAAGCTTGATTCACGAGTTCCCTGGCCGTCTGGTTCACGAGTTGCCCCAGGTCTGCTTGCTTCACTAATTGCTCCACGTCCATTTGGTTGACGAGTTGCCCGGCACTTCTGCTTAACTAATTGCCGTTCGTAGGTCAGCTTGGTTTACGGGTTGCCCCACGAAAGCTTGACTCACGAGTTGCCTGTCCGTCTGGTTCACGAGTTGCCCCACGTCTGCCTGGTTCACGAATTGCCCCACGTCCGTTTGGTTCATGAGTTGCCCAGTCCTTCTGGTGCATTGCCGTTCGTAGGTCAGCTTGGTTTACGAGTTGCTCCACGAAAGCTTGATTCACGAGTTCCCTGGCCGTCTGGTTCACGAGTTGCCCCACGTCTGCTTGCTTCACGAGTTGCCCCACGTCCGTTTGGTTGACGAGTTGCCCGGCACTTCTGCTTAACTAATTGCCGTTCGTAGGTCAGCTTGGTTTACGGGTTGCCCCACGAAAGCTTGACGCACGAGTTGCCTGTCCGTCTGGTTCACGAGTTGCCCCACGTCTGCCTGGTTCACGAATTGCCCCACGTCCGTTTGGTTCATGAGTTGCCCAGTCCTTCTGGTGCATTGCCGTTCGTAGGTTAGCTTGGTTTACGAGTTGCTCCACGAAAGCTTGATTCACGAGTTCCCTGGCCGTCTGGTTCACGAGTTGCCCCACGTCTGCTTGCTTCACGAGTTGCCCCACGTCCGTTTGGTTGACGAGTTGCCCGGCACTTCTGCTTAACTAATTGCCGTTCGTAGGTCAGCTTGGTTTACGGGTTGCCCCACGAAAGCTTGATGCACGAGTTGCCTGTCCGTCTGGTTCACGAGTTGCCCCACGTCTGCCTGGTTCACGAATTGCCCCACGTCCGTTTGGTTCATGAGTTGCCCAGTCCTTCTGGTGCATTGCCGTTCGTAGGTTAGCTTGGTTTACGAGTTGCTCCACGAAAGCTTGATTCACGAGTTCCCTGGCCGTCTGGTTCACGAGTTGCCCCACGTCTGCTTGCTTCACGAGTTGCCCCACGTCCGTTTGGTTGACGAGTTGCCCGGCACTTCTGCTTAACTAATTGCCGTTCGTAGGTCAGCTTGGTTTACGGGTTGCCCCACGAAAGCTTGATGCACGAGTTGCCTGTCCGTCTGGTTCACGAGTTGCCCCACGTCTGCCTGGTTCACGAATTGCCCCACGTCCGTTTGGTTCATGAGTTGCCCAGTCCTTCTGGTGCATTGCCGTTCGTAGGTTAGCTTGGTTTACGAGTTGCTCCACGAAAGCTTGATTCACGAGTTGCCTGTCCGTCTGGTTCACGAGTTGCCCCACGTCTGCCTGGTTCACGAATTGCCCCACGTCCATTTGGTTCATGAGTTGCCCAGTCCTTCAGGTGCATTGCCGTTCGTACGTCAGCTTGGTTTACGAATTGCTCCAGGAAAGCTTGATTCACGAGTTCCCTGGCCGTCTGGTTCACGAGTTGCCCCACGTCTGCTTGGTTCACGAGTTGCCCCACGTTCGTTTGGTTGACGAGTTGCCCGGCCCTTCTGCTTAACTAATTGCCGTTCGTAGGTCAGCTTGGTTTACGAGTTGCTCCACGAAAGCTTGATTCACGAGTTCCCTGGCCGTCTGGTTCACGAGTTGCCCCAGGTCTGCTTGCTTCACTAATTGCTCCACGTCCATTTGGTTGACGAGTTGCCCGGCACTTCTGCTTAACTAATTGCCGTTCGTAGGTCAGCTTGGTTTACGGGTTGCCCCACGAAAGCTTGACTCACGAGTTGCCTGTCCGTCTGGTTCACGAGTTGCCCCACGTCTGCCTGGTTCACGAATTGCCCCACGTCCGTTTGGTTCATGAGTTGCCCAGTCCTTCTGGTGCATTGCCGTTCGTAGGTCAGCTTGGTTTACGAGTTGCTCCACGAAAGCTTGATTCACGAGTTCCCTGGCCGTCTGGTTCACGAGTTGCCCCACGTCTGCTTGCTTCACGAGTTGCCCCACGTCCGTTTGGTTGACGAGTTGCCCGGCACTTCTGCTTAACTAATTGCCGTTCGTAGGTCAGCTTGGTTTACGGGTTGCCCCACGAAAGCTTGATGCACGAGTTGCCTGTCCGTCTGGTTCACGAGTTGCCCCACGTCTGCCTGGTTCACGAATTGCCCCACGTCCGTTTGGTTCATGAGTTGCCCAGTCCTTCTGGTGCATTGCCGTTCGTAGGTTAGCTTGGTTTACGAGTTGCTCCACGAAAGCTTGATTCACGAGTTCCCTGGCCGTCTGGTTCACGAGTTGCCCCACGTCTGCTTGCTTCACGAGTTGCCCCACGTCCGTTTGGTTGACGAGTTGCCCGGCACTTCTGCTTAACTAATTGCCGTTCGTAGGTCAGCTTGGTTTACGGGTTGCCCCACGAAAGCTTGATGCACGAGTTGCCTGTCCGTCTGGTTCACGAGTTGCCCCACGTCTGCCTGGTTCACGAATTGCCCCACGTCCGTTTGGTTCATGAGTTGCCCAGTCCTTCTGGTGCATTGCCGTTCGTAGGTTAGCTTGGTTTACGAGTTGCTCCACGAAAGCTTGATTCACGAGTTGCCTGTCCGTCTGGTTCACGAGTTGCCCCACGTCTGCCTGGTTCACGAATTGCCCCACGTCCATTTGGTTCATGAGTTGCCCAGTCCTTCAGGTGCATTGCCGTTCGTACGTCAGCTTGGTTTACGAATTGCTCCAGGAAAGCTTGATTCACGAGTTCCCTGGCCGTCTGGTTCACGAGTTGCCCCACGTCTGCTTGGTTCACGAGTTGCCCCACGTTCGTTTGGTTGACGAGTTGCCCGGCCCTTCTGCTTAACTAATTGCCGTTCGTAGGTCAGCTTGGTTTACGAGTTGCTCCACGAAAGCTTGATTCACGAGTTCCCTGGCCGTCTGGTTCACGAGTTGCCCCAGGTCTGCTTGCTTCACTAATTGCTCCACGTCCATTTGGTTGACGAGTTGCCCGGCACTTCTGCTTAACTAATTGCCGTTCGTAGGTCAGCTTGGTTTACGGGTTGCCCCACGAAAGCTTGACTCACGAGTTGCCTGTCCGTCTGGTTCACGAGTTGCCCCACGTCTGCCTGGTTCACGAATTGCCCCACGTCCGTTTGGTTCATGAGTTGCCCAGTCCTTCTGGTGCATTGCCGTTCGTAGGTCAGCTTGGTTTACGAGTTACTCCACGAAAGCTTGATTCACGAGTTCCCTGGCCGTCTGGTTCACGAGTTGCCCCACGTCTGCTTGCTTCACTAATTGCTCCACGTCCATTTGGTTGACGAGTTGCCCGGCACTTCTGCTTAACTAATTGCCGTTCGTAGGTCAGCTTGGTTTACGAGTTGCCCCACGAAAGCTTGATTCACGAGTTGCCTGTCCGTCTGGTTCACGAGTTGCCCCACGTCTGCCTGGTTCACGAATTGCCCCACGTCCATTTGGTTCATGAGTTGCCCAGTCCTTCTGGTGAATTGCCGTTCGTACGTCAGCTTGGTTTACGAGTTGCTCCACGAAAGCTTGATTCACGAGTTCCCTGGCCGTCTGGTTCACGAGTTGCCCCACGTCTGCTTGGTTCACGAATTGCCCCACGTCCATTTGGTTGACGAGTTGCCCGGCCCTTCTGCTTAACTAATTGCCGTTCGTAGGTCAGCTTGGTTTACGAATTGCTCCAGGAAAGCTTGATTGACGAGTTCCCTGGCCGTCTGGTTCACGAGTTGCCCCACGTCTGCTTGGTTCACGAGTTGCCTGTCCGACTGGTTCACGAGTTGCCCCAGGTCTGCCTGGTTCACGAATTGCCCCACGTCCGTTTGGTTCATGAGTTGCCCAGTCCTTCTGGTGCATTGCCGTTCGTAGGTCAGCTTGGTTTACGAGTTGCTCCACGAAAGCTTGATTCACGAGTTCCCTGGCCGTCTGGTTCACGAGTTGCCACAGGTCTGCTTGCTTCACTAATTGCTCCACGTCCATTTGGTTGACGAGTTGCCCGGCACTTCTGCTTAACTAATTGCCGTTCGTAGGTCAGCTTGGTTTACGGGTTGCCCCACGAAAGCTTGATGCACGAGTTGCCTGTCCGTCTGGTTCACGAGTTGCCCCACGTCTGCCTGGTTCACGAATTGCCCCACGTCCGTTTGGTTCATGAGTTGCCCAGTCCTTCTGCTGCATTGCCGTTCGTAGGTTAGCTTGGTTTACGAGTTGCTCCACGAAAGCTTGATTCACGAGTTCCCTGGCCGTCTGGTTCACGAGTTGCCCCACGTCTGCTTGCTTCACGAGTTGCCCCACGTCCGTTTGGTTGACGAGTTGCCCGGCACTTCTGCTTAACTAATTGCCGTTCGTAGGTCAGCTTGGTTTACGGGTTGCCCCACGAAAGCTTGACGCACGAGTTGCCTGTCCGTCTGGTTCACGAGTTGCCCCACGTCTGCCTGGTTCACGAATTGCCCCACGTCCGTTTGGTTCATGAGTTGCCCAGTCCTTCTGGTGCATTGCCGTTCGTAGGTTAGCTTGGTTTACGAGTTGCTCCACGAAAGCTTGATTCACGAGTTCCCTGGCCGTCTGGTTCACGAGTTGCCCCACGTCTGCTTGCTTCACGAGTTGCCCCACGTCCGTTTGGTTGACGAGTTGCCCGGCACTTCTGCTTAACTAATTGCCGTTCGTAGGTCAGCTTGGTTTACGGGTTGCCCCACGAAAGCTTGATGCACGAGTTGCCTGTCCGTCTGGTTCACGAGTTGCCCCACGTCTGCCTGGTTCACGAATTGCCCCACGTCCGTTTGGTTCATGAGTTGCCCAGTCCTTCTGGTGCATTGCCGTTCGTAGGTTAGCTTGGTTTACGAGTTGCTCCACGAAAGCTTGATTCACGAGTTGCCTGTCCGTCTGGTTCACGAGTTGCCCCACGTCTGCCTGGTTCACGAATTGCCCCACGTCCATTTGGTTCATGAGTTGCCCAGTCCTTCAGGTGCATTGCCGTTCGTACGTCAGCTTGGTTTACGAATTGCTCCAGGAAAGCTTGATTCACGAGTTCCCTGGCCGTCTGGTTCACGAGTTGCCCCACGTCTGCTTGGTTCACGAGTTGCCTGTCTGACTGGTTCACGAGTTGCCCCACGTCTGCTTGGTTCACGAATTGCCCCACGTCCATTTGGTTGACGAGTTGCCCGGCCCTTCTGCTTAACTAATTGCCGTTCGTAGGTCAGCTTGGTTTACGAATTGCTCCACGAAAGCTTGATTGACGAGTTCCCTGGCCGTCTGGTTCACGAGTTGCCCCACGTCTGCTTGGTTCACGAGTTGCCTGTCTGACTGGTTCACGAGTTGCCCCACGTCTGCTTGGTTCACGAGTTGCCGCACGTCTGCTTGGTTTTCGAATTGCCACACGTCCATTTGGTTCATGAGTTGCCCAGTCCTTCTGGTGAATTGACGTTCGTACGTCAGCTTGGTTTACGAGTTGCTCCACGAAAGCTTGATTCACGAGTTCCCTGGCCGTCTGGTTGACGAGTTGCCACAGGTCTGCTTGCTTCACTAATTGCTCCACGTCCATTTGGTTGACGAGTTGCCCGGCACTTCTGCTTAACTAATTGCCGTTCGTAGGTCAGCTTGGTCCACGAGTTGCCCCACGTCTGCTTGGTTCACGAGTTGCCGCACGTCTGCTTGGTTTTCGAATTGCCACACGTCCATTTGGTTCATGAGTTGCCCAGTCCTTCTGGTGCATTGCCGTTCGTAGGTTAGCTTGGTTTACGAGTTGCTCCACGAAAGCTTGATTCACGAGTTCCCTGGCCGTCTGGTTCACGAGTTGCCCCACGTCTGCTTGGTTCACGAGTTGCCCTACGTCCGTTTGGTTGACGAGTTGCCCGGCACTTCTGCTTAACTAATTGCCGTTCGTAGGTCAGCTTGGTTTACGGGTTGCCCCACGAAAGCTTGATTCACGAGTTGCCTGTCCGTCTGGTTCACGAGTTGCCCCACGTCTGCCTGGTTCACGAATTGCCCCACGTCCATTTGGTTCATGAGTTGCCCAGTCCTTCTGGTGCATTGCCGTTCGTAGGTTAGCTTGGTTTACGAGTTGCTCCACGAAAGCTTGATTCACGAGTTCCCTGGCCGTCTGGTTCACGAGTTGCCCCACGTCTGCTTGCTTCACGAGTTGCCCCACGTCCGTTTGGTTGACGAGTTGCCCGGCCCTTCTGCTTAACTAATTGCCGTTCGTAGGTCAGCTTGGTTTACGAATTGCTCCAGGAAAGCTTGATTGACGAGTTCCCTGGCCGTCTGGTTCACGAGTTGCCCCACGTCTGCTTGGTTCACGAGTTTCCCCACGTCCGTTTGGTTGACGAGTTGCTCGGCCCTTCTGCTTAACTAATTGCCGTTCGTAGCTGAGTTTGGTTTACGAGTTGTCCGGTATGGTTATTAACGAAGAGACTGGAAGTCGTATGGGGTCGGATCCACGGAGTTCGGCCGACCAGGTCGCTCCCTTTTCGGTAGGACTTCCGGAGCCCGTGCCGCCGATCATCAACTTGCATTTTCTGCACGGGGGGATTGGCGGACTCTCCGGAGATTTCAGGTGCCGTGTTTTGAACTCGGTGACCGGTGGCCAGGGGCCGACCACGACCGCTTCGGGAGAGCTGCGGTGTCTGCCCTCTCCCTGCCGTTAGGTCAGAGAGTCAGCCTCGCCGCCAGTTGAGTCTTGGCACTCAGCTGAACGATTTGCCCTCCGCCCGGTTGAGATTCTGGGTTGCCCGGAAGTCGGATGGGGTTGGATCCGCGGCGTGCGGCCGACCAGGTCGCTCCCTTTTCGGTAGGACCTCCGGATCCAGAGCCGCCGATCATCAACTTGCATTTTCTGCACGGGGGGATTGGCGGACTCTCCGGAGATTTCAGGTGCCGTGTTTTGAACTCGGTGACCGTTGGCCAGGGGCCGACTACGACCGATTCGGGGGAGCTCCGGTGTCTGCCCTCTCCCCTCCGGCGGGGCAGAGAGTGGCCCTTGCCGCAAGTGGAGGCTTGGCACTCTGCTGAACGATTTGCCCTCCGCCGGCTTGAGATTCTGGGTTGCCCGGAAGTCCGATGGGGTCGGATCCGCGGCGTGCGGCCGACCAGGTCGCTCCCTTTTCGGTAGGACCTCCGGATCCCGAGCCGCCGATCATCAACTTGCATTTTCTGCACGGGGGGATTGGCGGACTCTCCGGAGATTTCAGGTGCCGTGTTTTGAACTCGGTGACCGGTGGCCAGGGGCCGACTACGACCGATTCGGGGGAGCTCCGGTGTCTGCCCTCTCCCCTCCGGCGGGGCAGAGAGGGGCCCTTGCCGCCAGTGGAGGCTTGGCACTCTGCTGAACGATTTGCCCTCCGCCGGTTTGAGATTCTGGGTTGCCCGGAAGTCCGATGGGGTAGGATCCGCGGCGAGCGGCCGACCAGGTCGCTCCCTTTTCGGTAGGACCTCCGGAGTCCGATCCGCCGATCATCAACTTGCAATTTCTGCACGGGGGGATTGGCGGACTCTCCGGAGATTACAGGGGCCGTGTTTTGAACTCGGTGACCGGTGACCGGTGGCCAGGGGCCGACCACGACCGCTTCGTGGGAGCCCCGTGGCACCTCTTCTTGGTCGGCTCGTGAACTCGGGGAGCTCCGGTGTTTCCCTTTTCCCCGCAAGAATGGCAAAGTCCTAAAAGAAACCTAAGTCCGGTCGCGGAAGTCCCGATCGTATCGGATTCAAGGGTGTCTTACCGGCCACAGTGCTCAACTGACGGTCATGCTTCCGACAGTCGGCCCGCTTGGCAATGGCTTGCTCCTGCCAGCCCGCCAGTTAACAAGTTCCCCACGGAAGTCCATGAAGTTAACATCGGATGGCTCAGGCCGGCCTCACGAGACTTCGGCCGGTGGGACCTCCGCGCGGTCGCCCGCCGACGTCGCATTTGCATTTCTGGTACGGGCACTCCCGGTCATGGTTCACGAGTTGCCGCTGGAGGCTCTGATGAGGGTCCGATTTTCGACGTGAACCCGGGCTGAGATGCAGCATCCGCGGTCGACCCTCCGCGAGCTACCCCGCCGAATCGAAAATTGCATTTTCTGTACGGGGGGATTGGCGGAGTGCCCGGAGATTTTCGGGAACACGTTTTTCAGAGACACTTAGAAAAAGTTTTGGTATGTTGGTCACTTCGTGCATTGTCCTTAAGTGGTGCCACAATGGGCTCGAAGGCAATATAATACTTAAGGTTGAAGGCACTAAAATAGACGGGAAGGCAGCACCGTCAAGAGTTTGGGCAAGAAGGGCCAAGTGTACATGCTCGGAAGCTATGAAAGAAGGGCGAGGCTTCGGGCTAAAATATACCATGCTCTCATTCGTCTGAGTTGTCCTGAAATCGTCGTTCCTGGATCGATCGTGCTTGTCGTGTTCGTGCCGTATGGAGAGGCCCGGCGGCCCAGCGGAGACGCTGGTGTTTCAGGCTTGGGACAGACTCCACCACGCGGCCCTCTGTCGGTTACCCCTAACTGCTCAGAGGGAACACGACCAGGGCTTTTATCCCCCCCACCAGTTTGGGAAGAGACCTTCTCCGCAGCAATTGACGGTTCAGACGAGGGGGTGACTGGGATCTTCCTCCGCAGCAGTTGACGGTCTTGCGGCTGGAGATCCGTCTTTGGAGTAGCCCCTGCATGGGTTTTGTTTGGCGGCAGAGCACCTCAGGGAGGAGGGAGGTACTTTGTGCGCCCGGCGGTGGTTCCTTCGGCCGGCCTCAGGGCGTTCCACCCACCGCCGAATCTCTGTGGGCCTCGGGAGTTTGCGGAGCCCGGACGCTCCAGGTGTTGGATCATGGCCTAACCAAGGACGGGGCGAGATGACCTCCGGGGTCTCGCTGGCCAAGAGAGAGGGCTTCTCAAGCAAACAAACCTCGCACCCCGCGAGGGTGGCAGACCGGTGCGTACGTGGGCCCAGGGCGCGTGCGCTGCCTGCCGAGCTGGAGGCGAAAAAGAGTCTGACCACACACACCAAAGAAGTGTCACGAGCTGAAACCGGCACAGGGCTCCCTAGGTCGGCAGGGGAGACCACGTGCACGGCCGTTTTCCAATCCCCCTCGGCAGGCGACCGGGGCTGGGCAGAGTGCAGAGAGCGGGCAAGCTGCCACGCCGGCGGGCGGACAGGCGTGTGCAGGTGCAGAAGGCCGCTGGGGTCTCTCGCGTGTCTCTCTGCGTCGGTGAGCGCGACGACCGTGTCAGTCTGTTTGAGCCACCTGGACGGCACGGGGCTGCTGCCAATGTACGCTCACTCGCTTCACTTTACTCAACCCTCTCCCCCTGCGTGGTCCCGTTGATCATAGACGGGCGTCACGTCGGCGGTGGTGGCGTCTTCGAACGCAGGGTTAACCGGGCAAGCCTCAACCGATCCCGCGGCCTCAGATGGTACAAACGTCAACCCTGGCGCGCGTGGCTGAGGTGGGCATCCACTGCTCAGTTGCTTCGAACGGAAGGGCTACACCAGGTAAGCCTCAACCGATCCCGCGGCCTTCATCGGTCCAAACTTCTAAACCGTTGGGCGTGCGTGGCTGAGGTGGGCAAGTACTGCTTGGTTCCTTCGCAGGACGTGCGACTGGGTGGGCCTCAACTGATCCCGCGGCCTCAGATGGTACAAACGTCAACCCTGGCACGCGTGGCTGAGGTGTGGGCACGGTCCTCGCCCGGTTCCCTGTTTGGTTCGTCGCGCTGCTTCTCGTCCCTCGGCGTCGCTTGCTTGTGATGTCGGGTTCGCTTCGGGAGTGTGGTGGTGGGTGTGGTGGTCGGCGATCGCGGTGATGGCCCTGCCCCAGATGAATGGTTTGCAGTCCTGACGCGTCGTGGCTGATCCCGACGTGGCC